>NC_133361.1:100994207-101078788 GCF_049309525.1 Garra rufa
GTCTGTGTCTGCTCACTCCCCTTTGTCGGTTGATGAAGTTACTTTGTGTTTTTCTGTCTGCTCCCGGTTTATGTTTGTTTTCTTAAAATAAAGTGTTTGGCTTGTACTTTTGTTTCCCGGCATCTCCTTGGATCTACACCAGTTCACCACCAGTACACACGTTGTGAAAGCTACGTATACCGCATTAAGCCATGATTGAATGTAAATGTATCATAATTTTGCATCCTAAGCACTGATTAGTTGTATTCCCTTTAACTTTTCATAAATTTACTTTCATAAAACCGTCAGAAACCCTGAAAAAAATGCTTTTTCATCACATTTCCAGTGGCAGTGAGGAATAAGCAAGAGGGATGCACACAGATGCTGTGCACTTCCACCTCTCTCTAACTACTACTGCATTTTTTTAGCATCACAACACCCTGTGGACTGTGCCCACCCACACACACCTAACTATTTAAATATTACCTAGCTAATGTAGACAAGCTTAAACAATCTGAGAACAAGAACTGATTTGCAAAGTCTTAACCTGTTAAATTGTCTCACAGGTAATCATGCTCATGAAGAGCAGGCACACAGTTGTCTAGTGCGGACACAGCTGCAGCCATCCTCTCCTGCGCTGGCTTCTGTGTTTTGGGGTTCAGGTGGGTCATCGGCAGGATCCTTCACAACCTCTGATCCTTCCCCGTTCTGAACACAGAGGTTGTGGAGCACTGCACAGCAAGCAACAACTTCTGGCACAAATGCAGGGCTCACTTCCAGGGCCTTGAAGAAGATGGACCTCCAGTGTGTCCTCAGCATCCCGAAGGCTCTTTCAACTACGTTGCGTGCACGAGCATGCTTGACGTTGAAACGAGCCTGTACAGGATTCTCCTATTCCCAGTCTATTGCACCAGCTACCGTGCAGAAAGCTGGAGACCCAGCCAGCTGGGCAAAACCTGCCCCCACTTCCTCCAGATCATCCGGGGTCAGGAAAGTGATCACCCTCTTCAAAATACAGATGACTGCCCTGCTGATTCTGTGCACAATGTCATGCACCGTGGACTTTGGAATGTCAAAGGCCATTGACACCACCCTTTTTGATGCTGCGTGGGCCAGCCAGTACAGAAACACCAGCACCTCAAGATCTGTTTCCCAGCCATGGTCAAAATCTGACCTCAAAGCAGCGATGAGGGACATGATGGACTGTCGTGAAAGCCGCAGGCTGGGACGAAGGTCAGATCCATCTTTGAAATAAAGCTGAAGAATTGGCACCGCAGCATTCAGGCGGCAGTAGGTTGTAGGGCTCACCGTCTGTAAATTTGAATATAGTTTTTTTTAGAATATGAATATTTTATTTATTTATTTATATGTATCTATGTATATATTGTATTTATCCATCTATATATATATATATTGTTTTGCGGTGTTCAATTTCCTACACCTTCTACCTTATTTTGTTTATTCTAAGGTTAGGTAAAGATAGTCAAATCTGTCCTATCTCATAAGTAATTTTCATACTCACAACATAGGCTTCAGAAGACTTCTCCGTGGTCTGTTCTGCTCAAGTCTATCAATCAGAGTCTTTTGGCAGGCAGGCTTCTTGGTTATAATAAAGTATAGTTTTATTGTCTATAGGTTAAATACTTTGAATACATATGCTATATAAAAAAAAAAATAAAAATAAAAAAACACAAGCAAATAGTTTGCTAGCTTTGTTGGTCTTGGTCGAAGTCATCAATGGCAGGTCGTCTGGCACCGGAGAAGCTGTTGCAGAACCAGCATCTCATCTTCTCATCGCACTTCAGTCTTTTATAGACAGCAGGTGCATTCCAATGTCCTGAGATACCATGAGTTCTGGAAATCCCCTAAGAGGGTGCCTATATAAACTCTGCATTTTTGCATTCTTCCTTCTCCGGATTCTTCTCCTCTGCTGCACTCTACGCCTCATCTACAACAGAACACTCGACGGTAACATTCAAATTCCTCTTGGTCTTTCTTTTAGCAAAGCTCTTTCTAATACATGTTTGTTCTCTAGCTAGGCTCTTGCTAATACATGTTATAAACATTTTCTTAATAAAAGCTTTAAACAACAAGTGTGGTGTTTTACTTAATAAACTACTTTCAATAAAACAAATACAACACAATTGTATGGTGTCTTTCTTAATAAACTACTTTGAATAAAACAAATACAACACAAGCGTGTGGCATTTTTCTTAATAAAGCAAACACAATACAAGTGTTATATAAAAGAAAGGGACATACTTGCAACAGTACAATTGTGTATTACTTTCATCACTTGGAAAGTGAGGTAAGTCCACTCCTGACACCATGTTGTGGTATTAAAAAGAATGGATCAGCCACGATGTGCTCATTCATGCCGCTTACTGAACTCTTAAGTCTCAGTGCTCATGCATGCACACCTTACACATCCAAACATCCTACTACTACAATACAAAGCTTGTGTGGTCTTTTCCTAAATCACTATTTATTATTGGTCTTTCAATTTGGCCCTTTTAAAAGCTCATTTATCAGCTCAAAAGTTATAGGCCCTATATATATATTTTGTGGCATATTCCCAACTTTTTAAAGTCATCAAAGCAAAGTCATTTTTACAAAAAATACATACACAAAGTAAAGAACAAAAAATGTATTATGAATAATATTTTTGATACAATAATATAATGCTGGTAATTCATTTTCTTTAGATATACTAGACATGTATGCACTGAATGCACAATTAGGGAACAGACGGTTTTTATGTTTATATATATGTATACACACACACACACATAGGTTAATAGTTATGAAAAAGTGTTGCAGATCTTGCAGATGTATTTAGAAGAGCTCAAATAATTGTAGCACTTACTTGGCTATCATAAAATCTGATGTTTTACCATTATTGTTCAATGGGTAACAATGGGTCATCATTCGGAGGGTCAGGGCTACTACAAATCTTTAAATCACGTAAAAACAACAATGGTTCACTACCAAGATTCAGACTGTACTGCCACAGGTATGCATTTCCATATGGCGGCACCGTTAATGATAGCTCCTCTACCTGTTCAGTCATCTTTTCCCAGCTTTCTGTGTTAGTGTCCATAAATGAACCTCCATATTCTGCAGCCAAGGATATCTGACATTTTGCTAATAACCCCAGGATGTCTGCAGTTTCTCCGTTCCCTGACAGATTTATCTTCCAGTTATGTGTGACCTGTGTCATCTTCTCTTTATTGTATCCCACCTTTCTAGTAATAATTTGCTTCCATTCCATTGGTATGTCGCTCTCATTGGTTATAGTTTTAATACACATCCACTGACCAACTATTTCGCCCTGAGTTATCGACAGCCCGCCAGGCAGGAAGTTCAGGATATCAGGATGAACAGAATTGCAGGTATCAGTGGTTTGTTTACTGAAGTTGCTGCCTTTGTGATATTCAATTCCCCAGTCTTTGTTTAACTTCATCATGTAAAAATGGAATGTACGGCCCCAATAATAGAGGCCGTCACTAAATTCAGGAAGCAGTTTGTATTCTTTCTCATCTGAGTCAGAAGTGAGATGTGATGTCCTTAGGTAAACTCCCCTTTCTTTGAATATGACATAAAACTTTCCCATGGTTGAGAAGTAATGGTCTCCACCACGATAGTTGGGATGAATTATTTTACGCTCACTTCTGCTGTCTGCTGTCAGGTCTGTGACTCTGCGGTAGGAATCTCCCTTTATGATGTAGATGGAGTTATTTTTTTTACCAATATAATGGTCTCCATCTTTGCAGGATGGGTTCAATTTATTGATAACGAGGTTTGCGCCAGTTTTTAAATCAGTTGTCTTCATGTAGCAGTCGAGATCAGAGCGGATTATATAAAAGGAGAAGTTCATTCCACAGATATCAAAACCCTTAAGTTTGCCCTTAGGAGCAATACCCTTCATTGTGTCTTAACCTGAAACACAGAATAACACAGACATTATTGTTCAAATACTGCTTTTCCAAGTCCTTTATATATATACAGTATACTGTACGTGTGTGTGTGTGTGTGTGTGTGTGTGTGTGTGTGTACCTGGTATTCATCACGTTGTGGGGACCAAATGTCCCCACAAGGATAGGAATACCAGTAGATTTTGACCTTGTGGGGACATTTCTCAGGTTCCCATGAGGAAACAGGTTTATAAATCATGCACAATGAGTTTTTTTTTAGGAAGTAAAAGTTTGCACAATCTCCTGTGAGGGCTAGGTTTAGGTGTAGGGTAGGGTTAGGGCGATAGAAAATACGGTTTGTACAGTATAAAAACCATTACGCCTATGGAATGTCCCCATAAAACATGTAAACCAGTGTATGTGTGTGTGTGTGTGTGTGTGTGTGTGTGTGTGTGTGTGTGTGTGTGTGTGTGTGTGTTAGAGGCTGACATTTTTTCGGGAATCCCGCGGGATGGGAAACAAAATCACTATTAATAACGTGATTGGGATGGGACTGGAAAAAATGTAAGCGGGAGTGGGCGGGACCGGGAATCGTAATAACACTTGGATAACTTTATACAGAATTATACCTTTTAAATAAATAAACTAATTTTGAATTCAGTACTAGTTGTCCTGTCTCTTTATGCTCTCCTCCTGTTTGCTTTGGTATAGCCAGTTAAGTGAATGGCGTGCTCCACACACCTAACAGTTGGTGGCGATAATGGTAGAGAAGAAGTAGGCTTCTTCGCGCACTTTTTAGCGGCGGAAATCATAACCAAAATAGACGCAGACGTGAAAGGTATGTTGCAACAACTACTGTCTGAAAATGATACATCAGTTGTGCTCACGGATATTTCTGGGCGGTCTGAAATAACAAAAAAAAAAAATATGCGTTGAGAAAGATGGCGTGAAAACACCATACACCAGCTGCAAGCTCTGTGTGTGTGTGTGTGTGTGTGTGTGTGTGTGTTGATGGATGGATGGATGACCTGCATAAAATTCAACATGAAACACACTGTGCATTGTTAAGATGACTTTCAGTTCAATAAAATAACAAATTACATTTTTGATTTTATTGAACTAAGCTGGGCATGCTGTGATCTGTACTGTGTTATTATTATTTTTATACTGTAACTGACAGATTCCAGACAAAAAAACAACAACAGCACGGGAGTGGGAGGGAATGGGAGTCATTCTTCTGGGATTGGGACGGGACGGGATTTTTCCCCAGTTTTTTCAAGGGATTGGGATGGGACAGGATATTTTTTTGTGGGAGTGGGACGGGAGAGGTTTGAAAATTCACTCCCGTGTCACCCTCTAGTGTGTGTGTGTGTGTGTGTGTGTGTGTGTGTGTGTGTGTGTGATGAATCTATTATTAGTGCAAATCAAATTTTAGCACGGTCCCACTTTACATTAGGTGGCTTTCACGACTATGCACTTACATTTAAATTAAGCATTTGGTACAATGTACTTATTGTGAGCATACATGTTTTTACATTGTACTTAAATAAAAAATAATAATAACTATATGTAATTAGGGCCCAAACACTGATGGTGTGAGGACCCTTTTAGAATTGCTCTGTTTATTAGGGTGCGAGCCCAAAAGGGCAAAGGCCCTATTGATCCCCTAAGGATTCTTATTAGGGCACAAGCCCAAAGGGGCGATGTCACAAGGAGGGTCAGAGACGTTTGGATCCATTCGCAGCATTTATTCAAACAAACAAACAAACACAAAGGAGCAGGCAGAAATCGTGGTCAAACACAGGCAGAAGGTCGGGGCTGGCAGCTATAATCAAAACACGGGGAGTAGTCCAGGAATCAAACACAGGAAATCAAACACGGGAATAAACGCTCGGAAATAATGACCAGAAGGAACAATAAGACTTCGCAAGTTAGTGTGTGTGTCTGTGGCTTAAATGCATGTGGGTAAATGTGAAACAGGTGTGTGCAGCAATCAGTTCAGTGGGAAACGAGGAGCAGCTGTGTGCAGTGATTGGTGCAGTGGCTTATGGGGATTGCAGTCCAGAATGTGTGTGCAAGAGTTCATGATGAGATAGACCAGATACGTGACAGGCGAAGTGCCCTTTTCTTCTCATTATGATTATTATTATTATTATTAGGGCCTGAGCCCAAAGGTATGAAGGCCCTATTGTTCTTCTAAGGATTATTAGGGCCCGGGCCCAAAGAGCGAAGGCCTTATTGTTTTTCGTAGGATTCTTCTATCTTAGGTATTTTTTTTTTAGGTATTCTCTACAGCGCCCCCTGGAATTTTGAGGGCCATATAGCACACATACTCGAACGTACACTTATGAAACTCTGTACACATATAGAACTCATTGAGCTGAATAACTTTCAGGCTGCATGTCATTAGCTCATCCCAAGAGGAATTGGGTTACGTTTTGTGTAAAACGCATGCTCTGGAATTTGATATACTAGTCTCAGGTTTTTTACGTGATTGCACCAAACTCAGTCAACATGATCTTCAGACATTGGGGATAAAAAATTGTGAGGGGATTTTTGATATCTCGAACAGTTTGGCCGTGGCAAGGCATTGGAATTATGGCGAGAAATTAGAAACAGGAAGTGTCTAATAACTTTTGCATACTTTGTCTGATTTTGATCAAACTTCAGCAGTTTGTTCGTTGTATGATGCTGATCACATAGATGTGACTATTAGGAGTCAAAGTTATAGCACCACTAACTGGTAGCAGGAAGTGTGTCTCTTTTAAAAAATGCTTCGAAATCAGATGTTGTTTTTACCGAATTTGCTTCAAACTTCATCAGAATAATGTCACAACACAGCCGATGAGGATCTGTGAAGGGTCATTGATAAGTTATATACTGATTGATAAATTATTTTAAAAAATCACACTTTCTATTGTGAAAAAATATATGTAAATATAAAATTGATATAAAATATTTATAAAACATGCATTTAGAAACAGCTGAGTTCCCCCTCCTCTTCCTCACAGTGGTTTGGTCCACTGCCTGCTTTCCCAGTTCATCTCACCTACTCTACACACACGAGTCAAGTGTGTGGCTGCGGCTCAATTATTGTTGAAATCCAGTAAGTAGGGTATTTTATTCACTTTAAATAAAGCGATTCTCTTTAATGTAGTTGATGCAGACTCATTCATAAATTAGTTGCGGCAAAAATGCTGATTACCGATGTAATTTTCCATGAATCTGCTATATTAGCGATTAAAATATTACTTATCTAGTTGGCATTAACTTGTTTACAATAGCTTGTTGCATAGTGCACTGCAACTAACACGCCAAAGCCGTTTCCCATGCATTGGTTTATTTGTGACGACTTAGCTGTGCATTTACTATAAATGAGCACTTTGCTACGTCCGAACTGACCCCACTGTATTTTTTTGCATAATCAGTTTCTGTTCTGTTCTTAAGTGTCTTAATTAATTTTAAATTAAAAGTATAAACCTTTTTTTAATTCCTTGTTTTTATTGTTGTGTATCTTTGTAAGTACAATTTGACTTCATTATTTGTGTCCCCTTCAAAAATTGCTTGAGAAATTTTATATTTATTGTCCCCCCTACTGTTAAATGAAATTTACAGCCATGATTATATCTTTAAAATGCAGCATCCAAACTCTTTAAAACTTTTTTCATACAGAGTACTAGTCCTTCTGAGAAAACACTGGTAATTTCATAAATATACAAGGCTCTATGAATTAAAGAAAATAAAAAATAAAATCAGAAAGCTGCTCTCACTCTGCCTGCCTGTATGTGTGTGTGTGTGTGTGTGTGTGTGTGTGTGTGTGTGTGTTGAGTGTGCTGAGTGTTAGAGTGAGTGTGGGGAGGGGTGTGAGGGAGGGAAGGAGAGAGAGGCAGTAAAATGTGCTTTTTTGTTTAGTAAAAGACCATCTTTGAGGAAGAAATGCACATTTGTGTAGTGTGATCTACATAAATATTTCCGATCTTTGAGAGTCTGATTATTGAGAAAATATAAAGGGTCACTAACTTAGTGAAGTCTTTCATTGTTTTTTTTTTTACTGAACTGTACCATGAACTTGTCCTATGCAGTCACATAGCAAAATAAAACTTTTTATAATAAATAAATAGCATGAGAGATTTATCTTCATTGTTAGACATTTATTTACATAGTGTTATTCATTAAATATGAATTTATAAATAACAATTTCAAAACAAACTGACAAGACAACCTTTGCTGTTATCTGTTCAAAACTTCAGAAAATTATACCATTTTAAGGTGAGATATATTTATATCGCCCCATTGCAATACTTAACTACTTTTTTTTAAAGATATTTTGAAAGAATGAGGAATTTATATAGCACTTTATTGTTTATTGCCGTACACCCAAAGCACTTTTATGCATTAACTAACATGAACTAACAATGAACAAAATATTTTTACAGCATTTATTAATATATAGTTTTTTTAAATATTAAAAAATATGTAAAAAATAATCTTACAAATATTCATGTATATGTTAATTCACAGTACATAAACTAATGTTAAAAGATGCAAATTTACATTTTAATAATGTATGAATACTTTTTTAGCTTAATATTACTTAACATTAATAAATGCTATTTATTAAGTGTAACCATTTCAATGCTGTAAACTTTAAATCCAAACTGGCAGAGGGTTACTGTGAATGCATGTGCCCGCTGAGCACCTTTTTCCTGATGGTGATTGTGCTGATGGCAAGTGGCCGTCATCGCTGTTTGCAGCTTTAATTATTATTATTATTATTATTATTATGCAAAATGAATCACATTTTTGAAGGCCTAAACATGCCCTAAAACTCATGAAACTTTTGCACACACATCAGACCTAGTGAAAATTTACGTCTGATATTGGTTTCAGAAGTGGGTGTGGCAAAATGGCTCGATAACGCTACCTTTACACGTTCAGCGGTGTGAGCTTCGAGCTACGCTTAATGTACATGCACAAAAATTGGTACACACATGTAACACACCAATACCTACAAAAAAGTCTCCTGGTACCAAATCCATAACCCAATAGGAAGTCAGTTATTTTTATTTTCTCAGCAAATTTTGTGTCATTTTTGCCAGTTTAAGGCATTTTTCATGAACAAACTCTTCCTAGAGCCCTTTGTGACGTTATATTGCAAAGAACTAGAATTTTCATCAGAGGGCGTGTCCATTGCTATAACTCTATCCGATCTGCCTCAAACTTCATGTGTGATAACACTCCTGACCTGAAGAAATCTACATGATATATTTGAGTTAGTGTAAGTCTATGACTATAACTAAATATGGGCAAGTTCAATTTGCACCAAACTGCATGTTTGATAAAAGTACTGGCCTGAAATCACCTACATGCCAGTAATCAATTATAGGCATAGCGCCACCAGCTGGCAGCAGGAAGTTTGGCACATATATCTGACTTTGACATTCCTCCTATATTTACTATTTTAAAGCATAATGCCCACTGTTTGCTGTTTTCCTAAAGCCACTGGTCGTTTTAATTATTTTTGTAATCTAAGGGTGCACTTTTCCACTGTTTTTGTTTTACTAACAAATAGTACTTACAGTTTGCTGTTTACATAACTTGAGATTGTTCGTTGTATGTTGCTGCAGTAACATTTTATACAACATGAGAGATGATTTGTGCAGCACACAACATTAGTGCAAAAGGTCACACTTTATATTAGGTGACCTAATGAAAAAATGAAAGATAAAGTCAGCTGAAAGACAAAGTTACTTGTTGCTTGGACTGACATTAACGACGTAGTTGGTTGCTGATGTTGATGCACCATTTTCCTTTTATTTGATGATCGTGCCTGATGCGCCTGCGCCGTCCGGGAAGCGAGTGGTAAATTAATAATTATTCTTGATTACTAATTTTAATCAGTACATTATAACTAAAACAATACCTTAAAATGAAAACTTAATTTTACGATATGAAATTACTTATACTGGTGAACCCCTTTTAGTCCAAGAATCCAGTATGCGTTCATATAGTAAGTTCAGAACGGCTCTAAAATAGAGAAAACCTGACTGTGTCAGTTAACGTTATTCTTTTCAGCGTGGATTTGGTTTAAAAGCATGAGTTATTAAGTGTATATAAGTGTGTGCAGCGATGTGTATATCAGCTGTTAAAATGAACCATATTTTATTCAAGAATTAGAATAATTGTAATAGGAAAATCGGGTACAGTTAGCTAAATCAGAGAAATATATAGGTGCGGTAGCTGTGGATTTGGGTGACGTTTGAGCTCATCTGCGCATCTCTAGTACGTATGTATATGTGTGTATGTCAAACCTAATGCATTACAAATGCATTCTAGATTTTTATTTGTTAAAGTTCTCATTTCTAGTGGACAGTTCATATCCAAAGTATTTTTTCATTAGAATTAACTTTTTTTTTTCTTTTTTTTTACATATAAGCTTTTGAGTTGTAAAATATGTTAAAGGCAGTTTTTTTTTATTGTGAAGTGCTTTATATTTAATGTAAATGTCTGTACACATAATCTTCAGCATTTGTTATTTCTTATTTTCTCATTACTAAAAAGTATCTGACAAATAATATTAATGTTCAAAGGAAAGGGTTTTGCCTGCCATTACTTAAACTTTGTTTTCCCAAAAAGGAATAAGACTGTTAATGAATAGCTTCTTAGGACTTATTAAATGCAATTTTACAGAATATTGTGCCTTTCTAGTGAGATTCGGCCCACACCCTAAAATGAGTTTGACACCCCTGGGTTAGGGTGTAAGGAATGGGTCAAAAGTGGTAATTACAGATATTAAATACAAATGTAATTACAGCTGCAAGCAGCAAAGATAGGGCCTACGCACCCGGGCTTACCACCTACTGGTGGCTTTAGGAAAACAGTGAATGGTGGGCAGTATGCATTTAATATAGTAAATTTAGGTCAAATAGGTCAAAGCCATTTATATGTGCCAAACTTCCTGCTGCCAGCTGGTGGCACTATGACTATAATTGATTATTGGCATGTAGATGTGTTCAGGCCAGCGCTTTAATCAAACTTATGAAGTTTGGTGCAGATTAATGATAGTATATTTAAATTAGTGTAAAGCATGATGCATCCCATTGCCAAGAGGTGGTGCTATGATTATAACTGAATATTGGACTCTTACCAAACATGTGAAATTTGGTGCAGATTGGACATTGCATGTTTAAGTTAGTGTCAAATAAGTCATTTTCGGTTGCCTGCAGGTGGCGCTATGATTATAATAGAATATTGGCCTTCAGATGTGTTCAGTCCAGGGGCCTCATTTATAAAACTTTCTTACGCACTGATTTGATCTTAGAGTGTTCGTACGATCAAATCCAAGTCAAAGTACAGATTTATAAAAACCGTCTTTGACGTGGAAAAGTACTTATCTCCACGTCAGATTCCAGCTTGGCGTACGACCATTTCCTTGTGGTAATGCCTGGTATTGCAGATAGTTCAGCCTCACTATAATTTGATTTCTTGCGCTCCTTTTTACTTGCCATTGTCACAGAGTTTTTGCTTTAGGAATGAGCTCATTTTATATGTTAATTAATTAAGCAGGGGCGTTTCGACGGCGGAACATTCAGCTGCACACAATTCCATGATCATTTGTGATTTATAACCGAATGACTGGCGTACGCATGGATTTCGTGGTACGTTCGTTTTCTCTGAATCGCTCTTACGATCAAATCAGAAAAGTTCTTAGATAAAATCAAGGATGGTTTCTACGCAAGTCTTTATAAATGAGGCCCCAGGACTCTTATTGAACATGTGAAGTTTGAGGCAGATTGGACATTTCATGGCTGAGTTACAACAACTTTTATTTCCATGGTGAAACATCTAATTTTGTCAGGCCACAGACACGCCCTCCAGGGAAAACTCAAGATCTTCACAATTTAACATCGCTGTGACTATAGCCATTTATGCATCAAGGTATTTCACTATTATAATCACGTGTTGCCGGTGTGTAAGGAGGAATTCAGTAGAAGAGTTAGCCACCTGGAAATGTGCAGACATACCTTATATGCTTAAGCTGCACATCCTGTTTTGTCACTAGACAAGGATGGCCTCCAGCAGACTGGAGGCACAGCCAATAAAGTGAACAATAGCCATATGTATGAATTGTGAATGTATTGTATGTTTGGCTGAGAATGTAAAGAGGGATGCTACAATAATATTAAGTGTTATGGATTTATAGGACCCTTTTTAGTAAAAGGAAAAAAAAGTGATTTGTAGTCAATAACTAATTGTCTGAATTTTGTGGGTTTGTCATTGTGAGTTTGTGATTAAGTCAAGAATGTTGCATTTTGCTTTATTTAAAAGCACTAATTATGTAATACTGTGAATGTGTTATTCACAGTATTACATAATCAATGCAAAAAAACATTGACACATTAGGCAGTTTAAAACTCACCAAATTGTAAATCTGACATTACTTACACTGATGATTGTATATCAGCAAACAAAAGTAAACTATCAACAACTAACAAATGTGGTGCATAGCACCCCTCTCATCTGAAGAACAAGCGCATGTTGTGCAGTCATAAATAAAATGAGAAGAAATAGCTTATTTTACACACATTTAGTCTAGATGTATTAAAAGTATGGGGGCTGGAACTAATAACTAAGGGTCACAATAGCTGGGTTTTCATCTAAATGTAAATCTTTTCAAAATTTGCATAAACATAAAGAAATATTAATGAGAAATTTAAAAATGGTAACACCATCACTCTATTCAATCACTAAATTTTTTAAGTTGATGTTAAAAACAAAGAATATTCACGTACAATGAATAATATATATTTTTAAACGGATTAGTTTAAGTACTCAAATATAATTTTTTTTATTTTTTAAGCATTTATTTAGGTATGTCTAGCTCCAAAAATCATATAAAGTCATTAAGTTAATTAAGTTAAGTGCCTGTTAATTATTTTGATATTTAGAAAGCAACTGATATATATATAGCGAGAGAGAGAGATAGATAGATATGTACACACATACACACTTACTTTATAATGATATAAATGATATATAATGACATGTTATATAAGGATTCTGCGATCACATTAAATACAATATTGACATAAACATAAATGATTTCTATTTAAACATACTTACTTGGAAAGGTGTGTAGCACAGCACTGGTTCTGATGGACAGCTCTTTTGTACTCAGTCTGAGAGAGACAGAGAAACACTCCAGAACGCTGCTTTAAATACAATTCCAAAAGGGCTGGCTGTAAAAAATGAAAAACACACCCAAACCTCAAAGAGCTGCCCATTTTGAAGTACTGTAGACCAATAGTACAAGTCAGCAGCCCCTGCTATCTTTTATTGGGATGAGCAGTGAAAAGACCAAAGCAATTACAAAAAAAAAATGGAATTCATGGCACTTGACGACCAGCCATTCTCCGTAGTCGAGGACAGAGGTTTCAGAAATTTGATAAATTACCTCAGTCCAAAATACATTATACCGAGCCGGCGGTACTTTTCCGATGTTGCCTTACCCAAGTTGTTTAAGCTTGTGTCAGAACACACACAAAGCCTGTTACAAGCCGATCCTGAAGCATCCATAAGTTTTACTACTGATATTTGGACATGTAACGTTAGCCTAATGTCAATGATGAGCCTGACTGCTCACTGGGTTGACAAAGATTTTCAGCGACAATAATTACTTCTGCACTGTCAAGAAATTAAGGTATCCAATTCTGCTGCCAATTTAGCGGCAACGTTTGACAAAATGTTGCAGCGATGGGGTTTGGGCAAGGACAGGGTTCACGTCGTGCTTCGAGATAATGCACGAAATATAAGCAAAGCACTTGATGAGGCCAACCTGGCAAGTTTGCCATGCATTGCACATACATTATAGTTGGTCGTGAACGAGGGTGTGCTGTCGCAGCGAAGCATCACCGATTTGCTTGCAATTGCCAGAAAGATCGTCGGACATTTTAAACACTCAACCCTCGCTTATTCGCATCTTTATGACATTCAGGCACAGATGGGTCAGCCTAGTAAAAGACTGCAGCAAGACGTTCCAACCCGATGGAACAGCACCTACTATATGCTGCAGTCGCTGGTGGAACAGAGACGCGCTTTGGGGGCATATGTGTAACCGGTCCCATCTGCGTTGTGAATTTGCATGAATGAACCACTCGGACATCGGCTGGCAGTTGACTCTGGTTTACTGATGAAAACACATAAATGGCGTTTAATAACAGCATCAACTCGCCCTCTTATATTTCTCTCCCATGCTGAGCCAGGGCAGAAAAGGGAAGAGGAGGTGAAAACACTAAAACAATGAAATTTGACATTCGTAACAAATAGCATACCTGATGAAAACACATAAATGGCGTTTAATAGCAGCATCAACTCGCCCTCTTATATTTCTGAAACATGAATATACAATGCAATGCAATTAGCCTGTGCTCGGGTCACGGAAGACATAAAAGTAATCAAACTTGATAAAAATACAAAAATAATCAAATATACATAAAACAAAATATCACATATATGATTTGGATGATCGATTGAGTTACAAAAGTAATTTAAAAGAAAAAGATGTAATTAGATTAATCAGTGCTCATTAGAAACCCACCTCTCCCATGCTGAGCCAGGGCAGAAAAGGGAAGAGGAGGTGCAAAGACAGGAAATTAAGGCCAACACTACAGGCAGAAATTTAAAGGGGAAGATGCACATCAACGCACAAATAGACATATCAGGTATATGTATGAACTTTTTTTGTGTGATTCTATACATATAAAATAAACAGTTTACATACTGGTTACATACGCAGTGGAGCACGAGCTGCCGGCCACACTCAGCGCGCATTAGTGGGGACTTATTGAGAGCGTCCTGAGAATGCTTGAGCCTTTCGAGGAACTTACAAAGGAAATTAGCTCCTCTACAGCAACAGCCGCAGACGTCATTCCAGCCATCATCGTTCTTAAACAGCTTTTGGAGAAAAAGACAGATGCAGATCGTGGAGTGGGCACTGCAAAAACTACACTGCTGGAGGCGGTTCAGAGAAGGTTCGGCAACATTGAAAATGAGCCACTATATACTTTGGCCACTATTATTGATCCCAGGTAGGTTAAATAGACAGCTTACAGCTTGTTACATAAAGTTTCATGATGATGATTATTAACCCATTTAATCCCACCGGTCACAATTGTGACCACAATTTTTGCTTGCATATTTTTCTGTAGTATTAAAAAGCAACTCTTATTATAAAGCACATGTTCATATATACTGAAAATTTAAGATGTCTAAATGAGTTCAGGGCAGGTCTAACATGATTGGGTAGTTTGGCCATGTGACCATAAACATTCATTTCCTAGTACTGCCATCTGAATGGAAGGATAATGTCAAAGCTCAGAAATGACAGGTAAGTTATCTAAGTTCATTTTTAAATAGCCAATACATCTTTTGCATGCATCATCATGAAAGGGTTATCTATACATGTGACGGTGCAAACAGAAACGAGGAAGCAAATGCAGTGAAATGGATGTTTATTGAAGACAAACAAGGTGAACAAACTGCAACGTGGTGAGATCTCTCGGCTGGGTGACACAGGGGCTTGATGGCTGCGGTGACGTGGCGTGATGATCCCATGAAGGTGAGTAAATCCAGATGAACACTGACGAAATACACATCCAACTGAGACGAAGACACGACCAACAATCCCGACACGAACCCAATCCAGAATGAACTATCGACAGAGGAGATGAGAACGAGGTGAGTATATATAGCCGGAGATGATGAGATGCACCTGTGGAGGACTGACTGGCAGCGTGCTGGGGAGCATGACGTAACACACACACACACACACAACACATGATCACGAGACAGAGAAAAACACAACAGATGCATGTACCGTGACAGTACCCCCTCTCCTAAGAACGTCTCCTGACGTTCCCAGCCTCCTGCACCTGTTGATTAAATTCATCAGTAAGAGAGTGATCCAGGATGTCTCTGGCAGGCACCCAACTTCTCTCCTCCGGACCGTAACCTTCCCAGTCCACCAAGTACTGAAATCCGCGTCCCCTCCGTCTCGAGTCCAGAATGCAATTGACCGAATAAGTGGGTTCCCCGTCTACGAGCCGCGGCGGTGGGGGAACCGGGGCAGGCGGATTAATTCGTGCAAAAAAAACAGGTTTAATTTTGGAAACATGAAACACGGGATGAATTCTCCTGTACACTGGAGGAAGTTTGAGGCGGACTGCCACCGGACTAATGATCTTGGTGACAGCAAACGGGCCAATAAATTTGGGAGCAAGTTTATTCGAAACGGAACGCAGAGGAATGTTCTTGGTAGAAAGCCACACTTTGGAACCGACGACGTATACGGGAGGCTTAGACCGGTGGCGATCGGCTTTAGCCTTGGTGCGCTCTCTCACTTGGAGCAGAGTCTCACGGGCTCTAGTCCAAGTGCGATGGCACCTCTGGACAAAGGCGTGGGCAGAGGGGACCGCGACTTCGGATTCCAGACTGGGAAAAACTGGTGGCTGGTACCCTATACTACCTTCAAATGGAGATAGGCCCGTGGATGATACTGGTAACGAATTGTGGGCGTACTCCACCATTGAGAGTTGTTGGCTCCAGGAGGAAGGGTTTCTAGTGACCATACATCGCAACGTTCTCTCCAAATCTTGGTTGGCTCTCTCAGTTTGCCCATTGCTTTGAGGATGGAACCCCGAAGAGAGACTAACAGTGGCCCCCAGTAATTTACAAAACTCTTTCCAAAATTTGGATACAAATTGGGGTCCCCTGTCAGAGACCACGTCCGTCGGGAGGCCATGTAACCGAAAGACGTGGTCCACGACAGTTACCGCTGTCTCCTTGGCTGAGGGTAATTTGGGCAAGGGAATAAAATGGGCCGCCTTCGAGAACCGGTCCACCACGGTCAAAACTACCGTGTTGCCCTGGGAGGGCGGGAGGGCGGTGACAAAATCTAGTGCGATGTGGGACCAGGGTCTCGAAGGGACCGGCAGCGGTTGAAGGAGTCCATCTGGAGGTCTGTTAGATGTCTTACCAATGGCGCAAACTGAACAAGCCAAAACAAAACTGCGAACGTCACGAGCCATAAGAGGCCACCAAAACCGTTGTTTGACCAAGCGTATGGTACGATTGACTCCTGGATGACATGCTACATTAGAGCAATGACCCCACTGAATAACCTCAGACCGTAATTCCTCTGGCACAAATAAACGGTTCGGTGGGCAAGCGTCCGGAGGCGTTACCCCTTCTAAGGCTGTTTTAACCTTCGTTTCGACCTCCCAAGTGAGAGTTGAAACGATAAGCGTCTCAGGAAAAATACTCTCGGGAGTAGACGGGCGATCGGCGTGGTCAAAAATACGCGACAAGGAATCGGGTTTGATATTTTTGGAACCCGGGCGGAACGAGAGAGTAAAATCAAAACGTCCGAAAAAAAGTGCCCACCGAGCCTGCCTAGAGTTCAATCTTTTAGCAGTCTTAATATATTCGAGGTTCTTGTGATCGGTCCATACAATAAAGGGTACCCCCGACCCTTCTAGCCAATGACGCCATTCCTCTAAGGCCAACTTGACTGCCAACAACTCCCGGTTACCAATATCATAATTTGATTCCGCAGGTGACAGACGATGTGAATAAAACGCGCAAGGATGCATCTTGTCGTCTGTGGTCGAACGCTGTGAGAGAACCGCACCTACCCCCACCTCTGACGCGTCAACCTCCACCACGAACTGACGTGATGGATCAGGGGTCACAAGGATGGGAGCCGAAACGAAGCGGCTTTTCAGTTTGGTAAACGCAGCCTCAGCTGCGTTAGACCACCTGAACGTCGTTCTGGGGGAGGTTAAGGCTGTCAGAGGCGCGGCTAGTTGGCTGTAATTGCGGACGAACTGTCGGTAAAAATTGGCAAACCCCAGAAACCTCTGTAGGGGCTTATGGGAATCTGGAGTTGGCCAATCCACCACAGCCTGAACCTTCGCTGGATCCACACGAACTCCCTCAGCCGACAAGATGTACCCTAGAAAAGGAACAGACTGTGCATGAAAATCGCATTTCTCCGCCTTGACAAAAAGTCCATTCTCTAACAGCCTTTGGAGCACTCGCCTGACGTGCTGCACATGTTCCTGGAGAGAAGAGGAAAAAATCAATATGTCGTCCAGGTAGACATAAATGAACTGATCGACAATGTCTCGCACCACATCATTGACGAGTGCCTGAAAGACCCCTGGGGAGTTGGACAAGCCGAAGGGCATGACCAAGTACTCAAAGTGCCCCCTGGGGGTATTAAAGGCGGTCTTCCACTCATCTCCCCTCCTGATGCGAACCAAATGATAAGCGTTTCTTAAGTCCAATTTAGTGAAGACTGACGCTCCCTGCAGCCTCCTCTCGAAGGCTGAAGATATCAACGGCAAAGGATAGGTATTTTTTACCGTGATATTATTCAGCCCCCGGTAATCAATACAAGGTCGCAGAGATCCGTCTTTCTTCCCCAAAAAAAAGAACCCCGCCCCCGCTGGAGAAGAGGAGGGTCGAATGAACCCGGCTGCTAGAGAATCAGAAATGTATTTCTCCATAGCCTCTCTTTCAGGAGTAGAAAGTGAATATAATTTGCCCTTAGGCGGAGACGTACCTGGCAGTAAATCTATAGCACAGTCATAGGGACGATGAGGAGGGAGAGAATCAGCCCTAGACTTACTGAACACTTCCTTCAGGTCGAGGTACTCCGCGGGCACGTTACACAGATCTGTCGTCTTTTCCTGCAACACAAAACCAGAAACAGACGAACAAGCAGACACAAGACAGGACTCATGACATTTAATGCTCCACTCAGACACAGACTTAAGCTGCCAATCAATCCTGGGGTTGTGTTTGATGAGCCAGGGGTGACCTAAAACGACGGGTGCATGAGGGGAGTCCAGTATGTAGAAGGAAATACTCTCACGGTGATTGCCAGACACCGTGAGAGTGACGGGTTCAGATATGGTGGTGATGGTGGGAAGAGTCTGACCGTTGAGAGTGTGGACGGCGATGGAACTACTGAGGGGAAGAAGTGGAACATGGTGAAGTACAGCAAACGAAAAATCCATAAAATTACCTTCCGCCCCCGAATCCAGTAGTGCAGTGCAACGGATGTCGTGATGATGCCATGCAAGCCTAACCGGAAGGAGGGTGGAGATAGATCTAGACGAGGGCTTGGTAGCGGAGACCCCACCCGACAGTAGCCTCACATTTACTGCCGGGCTTGCCCTTTTACCGGACAGCTGGCAGCAAAGTGTCCAGCTGCCCCACAGTACATACACAGTCCATGGGATCTCCGCCTCTCCCTCTCCTCCCGAGTAAGCCGAGCCCGACCCACCTGCATAGGCTCGTGATCGTCGATGGGACTGACCGCGTCTCTGCCGCTGGCTCGAGATGGGAGTCCCTCCCCAGGGGGAAGCCGAGCGGGTAACCACCGCCGCTCGGCTCGGGAGAGTCGAGCATCCACCCGCAGTTCCAGGTCGATCAGGGCGTTGAGGTCTGCGGGCAGGTCCAGGGCGTAGATCTCCTGTTGGACGCGGTCAGCCAGCCCATGCAGGAACATGTCCCACTGCGCCTCCTCGTTCCATCGGCACTCCGCCGCCAGGGTGCGAAATTCAATAGAGTAGTCAGAAACTGACCTCTCCCCCTGCTTGAGGTCCGTTAATCTCCGTGCAGCCTCTCTTCCGGTGGCTGCGCGGTCGAACACCCTTTTCATCTCGGCGGCAAGTGCCGAGAACGAGGCACAACACGGGTCCTGGTTTTCCCACACCGCCGTGCCCCAAAGGGGTGCCTTCCCCGTTAACAGGGTGAGCGCGAACGCCACCTTGCTCTCCTCACTAGGAAACGTGCGGGGCTGTAAAGAAAAATGCATCGTACATCTAGTGAGGAAAGCTCGGCAAAAGTTCGGCTCACCACTGTACAGCTCTGGTGGGGGAAGGCGGGGCTCCGGTTGATGGGCAGCCCCAGATGGTCCAGGAAGGGGAACCGGAGCGGCCGGCATGGGCGGCGTGGGCGGCGCAGCGGAAAGTTGCATCTGCTGCATACGCTGGGTCAGGTCGGACACCTGTGTCACAAGAGCTCGAACGGCCGTTCCCGTGTCCGTTGAGCTCTTCTCCTGGGCTTCCAGCCGAGAGACACAAGACAGCAGACATTCCTCCAGAGTGAGACGGGTGGATCCTGCTGCTTCCATTCCTGGTCGATAGTTCTGTGACGGTGCAAACAGAGACGAGGAAGCAAATGCAGTGAAATGGATGTTTATTGAAGACAAACAAGGTGAACAAACTGCAACGTGGTGAGATCTCTCGGCTGGGTGACACAGGGGCTTGATGGCTGCGGTGACGTGGCGTGATGATCCCGTGAAGGTGAGTAAATCCAGATGAACACTGACGAAATACACATCCAACTGAGACGAAGACACGACCAACAATCCCGACACGAACCCAATCCAGAATGAACTATCGACAGAGGAGATGAGAACGAGGTGAGTATATATAGCCGGAGATGATGAGATGCACCTGTGGAGGACTGATTGGCAGCGTGCTGGGGAGCATGACGTAACACACACACACACACACACAACACATGATCACGAGACAGAGAAAAACACAACAGATGCATGTACCGTGACAATACATACATATTAAAATTATATTATTACATTGTTTTTTTCTGTTGTCAAACTGCTGATAATTGAAGACGGTCACAATTGTGACCGGTGGTATAACACAGGGAGTCTATGTCCCCCATATGTCATTCTGTGTTATTCTGATGAACTCTCTTTCAGACTGACCTTAAGTCAAGTTTTGGATTTACTTGATGATGATGATCCAGAGCTTGCAATTTGCAATATAGCAGTGGTCCCAAAGACAGAGAAGGATGCAATAGAAAGTGACTGTGATAGTGATGCATCGGACATGGACTTTACTTTTAGTACTGCACCAAAAGGTCATGGGAGGCCATCCTCAATGTTGGTTGCTGTGACTGATATTCACAGGTTTGATGGTGTTACTTACTGGCCAATAAACACAGGCAAGCAGATTGCGTATATGAAGATGTTATCTGAATCATAACTAATAAATCTGCATGGAGGAATGGGCCAAAATACCAGCAACAGTGTGTGAAAACCTTGTGAAAAATTACAGAAAACGTTTGACCTCTGTCATTGCCAACAAAGGGTGTATAACAAAGTATTGAGATGAACTTCTGTTATTGACCAAATACTTTTTCCACCATAATTTGCAAATAAATTCTTTAAAATCAGACAATGTGATTTTCTAGATTTTTTTTTTCTCATTTTGTCTCTCATAGTTGAGGTATACCTATGATGAAAATTACAGGCCTCTCTCATCTTTTTAAGTGGGAGAACTTGCACAATTGGTGGCTGACTAAATACTTTTTTGCCCCACTGTATTTCCGTTTATAATGAAGTTTATAATAATTTCCTCTATGTTCCTATAATTTGTCATTTTGTCATCAGTTCATTTGAATATTTGTGTTGAACTGCTGCATAAGATTGCTATTTTGTTATTTTTGAAACTGAGCCAGACAATGTTTACTTCTTGTTAATGGAATAAAACAAATTTCAACAAGTTAAACCAGTCTTTAAACTAATTGCTGGCTGGAGATTTTTAATTTTGTAAATGCATTTACACTATAGACCTAGACTCCCTGTGTTCTACTACCGGTCACAATTGTGACCAGAGATGAAACCCATTTTTCATGGACTTTTCAATTATTTTTTATAAAAAACTGACATTGATTGTTTGATATCCTTACAAATACCACACAAATTCATATATGTCATCTCTAGGAAAAATTTGGGATTAAATGGGTTAATAATCAGTTGCCAATAATAATAATCAGTGTTAACATTTTGATAACATATAATATAAATTTATATATGAGTTTCATGTGACCAGTCCTTCTTGTCTATTTGTCTGTTTATGCAAAAGGTACAGGAATCGCTACTTTTCAGCAGATGGTAAAGACCAGGTTCCGGGTTAGCACGATTAGCATCGTGTGTTATCGCATGTGCTGCGCCTGCGCCTCCTTGATGTCTACCTTCGATTTCCAAGGCATCCGTGTTAGTTTTCCTGCTCTTCTCTCTTGTTTCCATTGTTATCCCACTATTACAGACTGCTTTAACTAAAGTTTTTATTTGTTCTCAATGTTTAGGGGATCTGTCATCGGAGGAGACGATGGACTATGCTACCATTCTCTCAGTCACCAGAACCGGAAGCCATAATACAATTCTTTTACTGCAGTATACTTATGTTCCAGCAATTCACTCTTTGGAAAGGGATGTTTTGCTCAACCTGATTGGGATGTGGTATGGGCCAGATGTATTACTGCTTCTAAAAATCTTGCACATCAGATGATACATTATAAATGTATCAATAGGGCCTATATTACCCCCAGTGTACTATATTTAATGAAGGTTAGATCTGATCCATACTGTCATTTATGTAATAGAACTTCAATAGGCTCTTACCTGCACATGTTCTGGTGGTGGTGGTTCATTTTTGGAAATTTGTATGTTCTGTTCTTCCGGATTTTCTGCATTCAAATATACCTCGAGATCCCCTACTTTTTCTATTGTTAGATGATTCCACTCTCCAGTTGAATGCTTTATCAGCTGCAAGTACTGTCGCCAAAAATACTATTTTGAAGCTATGGATTGAACCTTCCACTCCCACAACTTCCATCTGGCTATCATACTTCAGAGACATTGCCATGCTGGAAGGTACCACTGCCAGGCTTAATGGCGCAAAAGACAAATATTGCTGTGTTGTTGCTAGATAGGTTAAAAAGTTAACATCCTAATGCGTATCTGACTTTTATTCTCATATTTTTCTCCCTCTTTTATTGTACAAGTGGACAGCTTCATGGCATCTGTTTGTACATAGTTTTTTGTTTTGAACCGTGAATCGTGATGTTTCCGAAGTGAAACTAAAAATCTGAATAAAAATGTTGATCACAAAAAAAAAAAAAAAAAAACATAAATAAAACTTTCCTGGCTAACCAATAGGGAACGTTCTTGGGAACATTTTGGGAACCAAAAACTACCATTCCCAGAACATTCTGGGAATCAAAAATTGTTTGCTGGGAACACCATCAAACAAATTATGGCATATAACCACTTCTATATCAGGTGTCTTTGGGTATACCCACATTTAAATCCCCTCAGATGCGCATTATTCAATAGTGTTCTGCACTAGCCAAAATCATGACAGTCCGCCAAATTCAGTCATTATGTGAATAAATGAAAATATTCGCTAAAAACACCCAATAAAGACAGTTATGATGCAGTCAGGAACATGGCGCCAGCTTGCTTTAAAATATATTTTATGATTGCACCTGATGCGCCTGCGTCCACTCCGTCTCACCGTGGTCAAGTGAGCCACCATCTGTGAAGACCCAGTCAAGCCAACCGCCACCTGGATTCTGCTGCACGTCTATTTGTGGTATTATGCTACAGATACTCAAAGTGGCTAAAAAGCTGATGAACATCTATATTTCAGCAGTTAATAAACAAATGTGCCCGAAAACAGGGGGAAAGTATTTAAAAACAGATCAATATTGTACATTACAACAGATATAAATATACAGTATTACTTTTGAATATACTGAACTGTGTAGTTTTCCTGAGACATAAAGTCTGTTAAAATAAATAATAATAAATTTGTATTATCTGTGTCTACTTTCTTGAGATTTTACTGAGGAATTCAGCAGCAAATGAATGGCACATTGTCACCATGCATTATAGCACTTATGAGCTCTTCACATTTATGATTCAAATTCTTTCATAGTTACCATGAAAATCTCTATATATACTCCTTCAGAATACCCAAGACTCTGTGTCAACTTTCATGAGATTTTACTGAAGAATTTAGCAGAAAATTTATTTCTGTCACTATGCATAATAGCACTGATCAATTCTTCACGATTCAAATTCCTTCATAGTTACCATGAAAATCTCTATACTTCTTCAGAATACACAAGGCTCTGTTTGTCAACTTTCATGAGAATTTACTGAAGAATTTAGCAGAAAATTTATTTCTGTCACTATGCATAATAGCACTGATCAATTCTTCACATGATTCAAATTCCTTCATAGTTACCATGAAAATCACTATACTTCTTCAGAATACACAAGGCTCTGTTTGTCAACTTTCATGAGAATTTACTGAAGAATTTAGCAGAAAATTTATCTCTGTCACTATGCATAATAGCACTGATCAATTCTTCACATGATTCAAATTCCTTCATAGTTACCATGAAAATCTCTATACTTCTTCAGAATACACAAGGCTCTGTTTGTCAACTTTCATGAGATTTTACTGAAGAATTTAGCAGAAAATTTATTTCTGTCACTATGCATTTTAGCACTGATCAATTCTTCACATTTATGATTCAAATTACTTCATAGTTACCATACAGACATTATTGTTCATACCCAAGTAATCAGGAACTTTCTTCAAACATCCACATATGAGGTGCTTTTATTATACTACAGGTTTCATACATTTTTTTTCTATTGGTAAATGTGAAAAATAAAGTAAACTGTCAATTGGTCATGTTCAGGAGAGGCCCTAATGACCTAAGAAGAGTAAATGTATGTTTTAACATGTTGAGTGCTTTACTGCAACCAAGGACAGATCACGTTCCAGACATGTAATTCTATGCTATTCAACGTTTACATGAGGAACTCAAAGAGCTGTATCCTTGGTATGTAGAATAAATGTACTTTATATTGCATTAAATGCAAACATTTTAATCCAGCAATCTGCACAAAGCAGAGCAATTGGAAACAACACTTTCAATGGAAGTCTCTGGCCTTGGTGCAGTGGCAGACTGGGACTAAAAAACAGCCCTGGACTTTGACTCGGCTCATCCCACAACAACAGATGTGTGTGAAAGCTAATCAGCAACAGACACGGGCCTCAAAATACTTAAATCTTAACCCATGATGTTTTACCTTCCAAATTATAGCATTATCTCTGATGTTGGCTAAAAGATGTGTTAAAAGCATAGTGTAGAATACTCACAGAAATAAACAGCCCTCTTTTAATGTCTCTCTGCTGAAAAATATGCAGGTAAAAAAATGGGGTTTATGTATTACGTCATCTATTACATGTAGGGATGTAACGGTATTGTAAATACCGTCATACCGCAATAACAAATTTTTTCGATACTACCGTGGTCGGATGACTCGATAAAACAATAGGTCTTCTGAGAAAAGTTTGCTCAGGCGAATGGAGCGAACGGGAGGTAGCGGGAACTACATTTCCCATCAGCCCAGACGTGGCCATCATCCTTTGCGGTCTGTTGTCGCTACAGGCTGTAGCAGCAAGGAAAAGAAATGGAAATGGTCGAACCTGCTCCGTCTGCAGTGTGTATGCGTCACGTATTCTTTTCAGCACCCATGTTAAAGGATTAGAGCGTTCACACTGCACGCGGTTGCTCTCCGGCAGTACGTCCTAGAAGCGGTGCCTTTGCAGCAGTGCAGCGATCGTTTCGGCACCGAGTCTATTTTTTGCTGCGCTGTATGCGCTGAATTAATGTTACAGTGCGTTGTTCGCTGTAAAAATTAACATGGATTGACACGGAAATGTACCATAAATGCATATAAATTTCACAGTCAACACGTGGCTTTTTGGCTAGGTTTAAAATAAGGTGCAGTTTTAAAGAGGCTAAACTAGCAACATAATAGATGCACTTGTCCAGGTAGAAAAGTTCTTTAAAAGATTGTTTTTAATAAAGATTTAATGCGAAAGAAAGGCATGAGAGTCTACTGCACTGCAAAAAAAATGCTTTTCTTATTAGAATTTTGTCTTGTTTCCAGCCAAAATATCTAAAAATTCTTAAATCAAGAAGGATTTTCTAGACAAGTAAAAATTATTGTCTTGTTTTTAGTAAAAACAAGTCAAAATTAAGCGAGTTTTTGTTTAAAACAAGCTAAATAATCTGCCAATGGGGTAAGAAAAAAAATCTTATTTCAAGCAGACAACTAGATTCAGACAACTCATTCAGCTAAACTGATTTGACTGTTTTTTACATGCTTTAATAATTTTTTTGTTACTAAAATTGAAATATTTAAGTTTCTGTTTCAAAGTTTACAGATAGATGGCTAATTTGTATGCCATTGATATGTTCAGTGTTCATGTAAACTGTTTAATAAACACTTCTGGCACTTTTTTCGAGTCTCTTCATTAGTTTTGTTTTTCCTGTAAATGATTCAATAAATACCGTACCGTGCCATTCATACCGAGGTATTACCATACCGTGAAGTTTTGATACCATTACATCCCTAATTCCATGCAATCTTAAACTATATTTATTACTTACTAATCTCTTAATTAATTTGTGCAAAAAAATACGGCACTGCAAAAACTGTTCATCTAACCAAGTCAAAAAATCTTGTTTCCAGCTAAAAAGTATTTTTGATCTTGTTTTGACACTTATATACTAAGCAAGAGCAGAAGATGTTATATTATTAATCTTATTTTGAGTGTATTTGTCTTATTTTGAGAATTCTTAGCAAGTGCAATTTGTCTTATTACATTGGCAGATTATTTCACTTAATTTAAGAAGCTTTCGACTAACCTAACCCTTAAAATACTTGATTTTAGTCGAAAACTTCTTAAATTAAGTAAAATAATCTGCCAATGAAACAAGACAAATTAAACACTTGGTAAGAATACTAAAAAATAAGGCATATATACTCAATATAAGATTAATAATCTAACACCTTCTGCTCTTGCTTAGTATATATGTAACAAGGTTAAAAATACTTTTTAGCTGGAAACAAGATTTTTTGACTTGATTAGATGGAGTTTTTGCAGTGTGCACAAAAACGGTTTAATTACTTATTAAATATTTCTTCTGCCTTCAGTGTTAATGCTGCGGCATGTTTATATCGTGTTTTTTCCCCCTCACCTTCTCAGCCCCACCCTTTTCTTTCCTTTTTTTCGTATTACCAACACCTGCAGTATCCATGTTCTTTCTCCCATCTGCACTTCACTTGTAAACGGTTGAGTGACAAGCATTGACGAGTGAGCTTACGCATCTATGGGCTTGTAGGCGCATTGTTGCCACCTATCGGTCTTGACATGGAACAACAGTAAATTATAAGCAAGAAAAAAAACTGTGACGGCTGCACAGAGGCCGATGGCCGTCCTGCTGCAGCGGCCGTTCTGGTATTCTCCAGAATGTCCAAACGGCCAGTCCGCCACTGCCTTGGTGGATTGCTTCTTGAACACATGGAACAATTGTTTTCTGTGAAAAACACTAATAAACATTTTATACTTTGAGTTTATGACAATCCAATAGAAATGTAAAAAAAAATGAAGCTTGAAGTATTTCCAGTGCCAAAGCAATTGCCCAATTTAGATTTTAGGTAATTTAGAAAATGCCTCCATGACTGTCTTTGCCATCTAAATAAATAAAAGCAAGCAGACAAAGAAGACAGAAAGAAAATATGTGATGTACACAAAATAAATATTGCACAGTATTGTGGAAAATATGATTTAGGCTACACATAATTACATACATGGAATGCATGGTATATGATTAGATTGAATAAAGTAAATTGCATAAGTACATGAAGGCAAAATAATCCAGAAGAAAACATGAACAGGACGTTTTACCAATTTGATGATAAAATACTGTAACTGACTGGTATCATCTAACTGTCACAAACTGTAGAGGAGTGGAGCCAGGAGAAAACTTGCAGGAAACCGGAATAATAATAATAATATGGATATTTATTGAAAACAAAAGCAACATAGGACAAAAACCAGGAAAAGCAAGGGAACAAGTAACATTATTGACGGACAATGGGAGTGACGAGACAAAGACCTTAAATGTACTGAAAACAGGGTGTGGTAACACAAAAAGATAACAGGATAACGAGGGGGAAGTACAAATATGGGCAAGACTAAACCAAATGAACATGAACCAAAAAGGGGGAAACAAGGACTGAACCATTTAGACTAGAAACATAGGGGGAAAAACACTGGGAAGACAGGACAGACAAGACTAATAATCCTGACATTACCCCCCCCCCCCCTCCCGAAGGCGCGTCTCACGCCTAAAAACATCCATAGGGGAGGGAGGGTGGGACCGCTTAAACAGAGACACAGGAGACACAGGATACAAGGGTGGTCTCCAGGGCGGATCTGGCGGTTCAAGAGGCCATGGCCGGGCAGACAGTCTAGTAGGCCATGGTGGATCTGGGGGTTCAGGAGGCCATGGCCGAGTAAACAGTCCGGGAGGCCATGGCGGATCTGGGGGCTCAGGAGGCCGTGGCCGGGAAAACAGCCCGGGAGGCCATGGCCGATCTGGGGGCTCAGGAGTCCATGGCCGGGCAAACAGTCCTGGAGGCCATGGCCGATCTGGGGGCTCAGGAGGCCATGGCCAGGCAAATAGTCCAGGAGGCCATGGCGGATCTGGGGGCTTGGCAGACCATGGCCGGGCAAACAGTCTGGGAGGCCATGGCGAATCTGGGGGCTTGGGAGGCCATGGCGAATCTGGGGGCTCAGGAGGCCATGGCGGCCATCTTGGCCAGGGATTCATGCTTGACGGCCATCTTGGCCAGGAACTCAAGAATGGAGGCCCTCTTGGCCGGGAGCACAGGAGCAACATCTCTAATTTGGCTTGACTCAGGAAACACAGGGGCTGCTTGACTTGACTCAGGAGGTGCTGCCTGACTTGACTCTGGAGGTGCTGCTTGACTTGACTCAGGAGGTACAGCAGCTGTGACTTGACTTGACCTTGCTGGGACAGCAGCTGTGACGTGACTTGACCTTGCTGGGACAGCAGCGGTGACGTGACTTGACCTTGCTGGGACAGCAGTGGTGATATGACTTGACCTTGCTGGGACAGCAGCGGTGACGTGACTAGACTGAGCAGGAACAACAGCTGTGACTAGACTTGCCCTTGGTGGAACTGCTGCGACTTGACTTGACTTAGGAGGTGCTGCTGTGTCTTGGCCAGACTTAGGGTGTGAAATTGTGTCTTGGCTTGACTCAGGTCCCTCTCTGGACGGTCATGAGCCGAGGGCCGAGATCACGCTGAGGCTGCGATCACGAATGGTTCATGCGTTCATTGCAAACACGTTCATGGCTACGTTGAGATCCCGACTCTCATTCGCGAGACGGCTCCCCTCGTTGTCTTCCTGCGGTAGTTAATTGAGCCGTAAAGGCTTTACTGCTGCTGCGGCAAGGGGCTTGGGGGATCTCAGGGTGACTGTGCAGAATGTTCCGCCGGGCAGAAAAACCCACGGACTTCTGCTCCACCACGTAGTCCCGTTGTGCTGCCCAAGCAGACTGCTTCCCCGCCACACAGGCTGAGCGTCTCCTTCGGTGCGCCCCAGAGAATAAAATGTTTATCACTGCATCAGAGTGTGAACAGTTGGCTGATGAGGTGGAAGGCTCGTCCACGGTCGCTGCTCCTCCGGGCCGCCAAGGGGATCGGGCTGGAGGTTCCTCAGGCTCCCTCACCCAGTCCTTCTAGGTTGGACGATTGGTTCCTGGGGGCGGGGTCCGCGGCACCCCTTTCTCGTCCCACCCGCGCCCTGGCTCCTCGGCCCTCGCTACCCTCGATGGCAGGGCAGCCAAGGGTTACGTGACGATCCCCCAGGTTGATCGCGTGGTCGTGGCCAGGCTGCCACTGCCCTGCATGCCATGGCCACCCTGCAGGTATATCAGGCCAAGGCACTAAAACAACTGCACGAGGGTAGTTCCGACCAAGCAGTAATGCAGAAGCTGTGTGCAGTGACTGACTTCGCCCTCCGGGTGACGAAGGTCACGGTGCAGTCCCTTGGTCAGGTGATGTCCACACTTGTGGTCCAGGAGCGACATCTCTGGCTGACCCTGGCCCAAATGGCAGACGCCGACAAAGCACGCTTTCTCAACGCTTCCATCTCCCAGGGCAGCCTCTTCGGCGATACTGTAATAAACACATCTTGCCCTGGCGTGAGACACCCAGGAAGTCCCCGGGTGCCCAACCTCCGCCTGCCCGTCGCCGAGGGCGCCCCCCTGCGGCCCCAAAACAATCTTCTCCGGCTGAGGCCCATGACGATGTTCTTGCATTGAGACGTCGAGCCGGCCGTAGGAGAGTGGCGCTGCCCGCTGCCCAGGGACCAGTTAAGAACACCTGCAGGTCTGTGAAGCGTCCCTGACACAGGCAACCAGGAGATGGAGGAAGTTGCTCTTCGGGGGACGTCTCGGCTATGCGATTCAGTTTTCCAGGCGCCCACCCAAGTTCAGGGGCATCCTCTTCACTTATGTCCGCTCGGACGAGGATGCCTCTGTCCTGCGTGCGGAGATTGCAGTCTTGCTGACAAAGACGCAATCGAGCCTGTCCCTCCAGCTGAGATGAAGTCAGGGTTTTACAGTCCCTACTTCATCATGCCCAAGAAGAGCGGTAGGTTACGGACCTTCAAGCCCTGAATCGGTCCCCTCTCAGGCTGCTGTTCAAGATGCTCACTTCGAAACGCATCTTTTCTTGCTTTCGACACCAGGATTGGTTTGCAGCCATCGACCTGAAGGATGCGTACTTTCACGTCTTGATATTGCCTCGACACAGACCCTTTCTACGGTTTGCCTTCGAGGGTTCAGCGTATCAGTACAAGGTGCTCCCATTTGGCCTGTCTCTGTCCCCCCGCGTCTTCACCAAAGTTGCGGAAGGCGCCCTGACTCCCCTTTGGCAGAAGGGCATTCGAATCCTCAACTATCTTGATGACTGGCTCATTATAGCCCACTCGTGAGATCTGTTGTGCGAACACAGAGACCTGGACGTTCTAAGAATGCTCTGGGAACATTACATTTTTAGCAGAGAAATCCATACAAGTGCTAGTCATATAAATAGAATATCTTCAAAAAGTTGATTTATTTCACTAATTCCATTTAAGAAGTGAAAGTTATATAATGTATATATTCATTCCACACAGACTGATATATTTCAAGTGATTGTTTCTTTTAATTTTGATGATTATAACTGATAACTAATGAAAACCCAAATTCAGTATGATGTTAGGGTTGGGGAGGACGCTTAATCAAACGACCAATCAAAATTCAACCTTGCCTATCAGACTCTCCTTATCTAAAATATCGCTATTTTAGCCCATTGTTCACGCTAGGAAACAATACACTTCTCAAATGTGATTTCTAAATAGTACATTTTATCATTAAAATCCAATTTAACTTTAATGGTGATCTGAGGGAGCGGGATAGTGCAGAAATTAAAAGGAAATAAATCAAGTTTAGAAGAGAAACAGTTTAGTTTTGGTGATCACAAACAATGTAAATGTCCTGATTGCTTGTTTTTCTTTTTATGAAAAACACATTATTTAATTATAGTCTCTTAAGGCGTAGTTCAGCCTTATATAATGTGACTTACTGGAAACCGCTGTTATTGCAGAAAATTGTCTGTCATTACCTGTCAGCGATCATCTGCTTCCTAATTCCTACTAATTCATTCTTCTCATTTTCTTAAAGGCTCGTAACTACACAGGTACGCGACACACTGTTTTGATAGTTCTGGGCAGCCCCAGGCTCAGAAACCTGTTGACACAGTAATCTTTCAAGACTTACTGTTGTGTGAAACCATGAAGAGAGTTGACAGTACAAACTGGATTTCTCACATTCTGGCCATTTACTGTTGGTGACTATGTGAGCAAGTCAGGATTATGAAATGTATCATAAACAAGGCAACAACATCTGGTTTTGGGTCTTTATAGTAAATACTTTTCTTTTAAAATTTCAGTGGCCATAGACATTTGTTCATTGAGCGTGTTTACATGCACATTCTTAGGCCAGATATGCTTAATAAGCCGAAAAAGTGGTAACCTGTTTTCTTTTATTGGAGTAAGGTCATACATGGCGTAGGCATAAACCAACACATTTAGTTTTTTGCCTCTTACCTCAATTTTGTGTGCCATGTTAATGCAATAACCTGGTTTTTGTTGGTTTATCGAAGTGTGCATGTCTAACGTGACAGGAACACATCATCAGTGCACATTTAAGCCCATCTACACAGAGCAAATGCATTGATGTAAATAAAGAAGGAAATATATTACAAAAGAAGACTCTTTCATGACTCAGAAAATGATAAAAGTGTTCTTACCTTGTGCAACAGAAGTAGAAGTCAAAACACTGCATTTATAACTGCATGAGAGGATAATATGATCTGTAAGATTCAAGCTGGTGTTGCAAGTTTCAGCTCCGGAAACTCGACAGCCAGATTACTGTGAATACAGGAAACAAACAAGAGAGTTGGGAATTGCGTGTCTTCTCTGCCTGCTCCTCTGTATGTGTGTTTATTGACTAACATTTAATATTCAATGTTCACAAACAATTTTTTTTTTGTCAAAAGATAAAGTCTCAGTATTACTTTTTCAAATTGTCTTTTTCTTTCATCCTTTCCAACATTTATCTCTTGCATTTAGTCTGTTTTAACATTCAAAAATCCCTTATTTACATTCTTTTATGCAACAACAGTTAAATCTACTGACAGTTTACTCAGATAATGCATATAAATGCAAAATTTAACTGTTTCAGTTTAAAACATTTGTGACACTTGTTTTAATTTCAGTTCGTCATAAATGAGCGATATACAGCATTAACCGCTATACGGCCCGCCATTACTCGTCTCTCTGCATGAGCTGATCACGTGATCGGTAAACGTGCCAAGCGCAAGTCCAGAGTGAGCCGTAAAGCGATGGTTCGGAGTAGATTTAACTAGATTGCTATGCACTCCAAAGCCCATCTAAATACCCCATCCGAAGTTTTTTTTACCTTAGTCGAACATTGACGGAGATATTCGAGCTTGTCGAATGGCACTCCACGTATGACTCACGAGTCCCAGATCTATACATTACAAAAAATCTAAAGCAGAAAGCATTACTGTGGTACACCTGACCAAACATTGTATATGTTATAAGAGAGGCCTTGGTGGTAACTGATTACGAATCACATCATATTAAATTACTGCAGTATTATAGCAACTCTTAATTTATAACCATTGTGACAGTTTCCTTCAAAACTATGCTGTTACTGTAATCACACCTAGGCTTCCATGTTGAAGCACATCACCAGGGCACTTAAAGATGGCTGTAATTACCATATAGCACGAGTTTTCAAAACTGTCCTGGAGCCTCCCCTGTCCTGCACATTTTATATGTCTCCCTTATTAGGCAAACCTAATACAGGTCTTGCAGTCTCTACTAATGAGCTGATGAGTTAATTCAGGTGTATTAGATGAGAGAGGCATGAAAAATGTGCAGGGCAGGAGAGGCTCCAGGACAGGTTTGAAAACCCCTACCATATAGTTTAAAATAAGCACATTGAACTCCTACTTTGACTTGTAGAACTGAATCAGCTTGATGATGTAGTCCATTTTCCATCTACAGACAGTGTCTCCATGTCTCCCTCAGAAACCAACACTAAACAACAAAAATAACAGGAAACAAGACAACATCAATGCTACATACTTTGTGCACAATGTGCTTGTAAATAGAATCTAAAATTCTCCCATTTACAACTATTGTTACCTGCTTCTTATGTGCATTGTTTACCTGGTGCCTCTCTGATGACAGATGAGATATCTTCTTGAGCAAGAATCAATATCTTCTCTGCTTTGTCTAGTCTTTGCAGGAGCTGCATCTCTGCAAAGACAGTTTAATGTACTTATGCTGACCAATTTGTGTGTGATCAACTTCACTCCAGAAAATATAAAATGTATAAATAGTGAACCACCAGCACAGAATTTTGACAGGATATGCAGCAGTGGACAAACCTAGGTCAGTTGATTTCCTCCGTCCATAATGCAAAAGGGCATCCGTCAACAGGTCAAGGCGGTGAGATGGAGTCATCTCCTTTGTGACTCTGGCAAATCTTCGGAGGAAAGACCACACCCTTTCCATTCCTTCCCCATCTGTGAGCCCAAACCCATTGAGCCGCCTGGTGCTATACTTGATCTGTGATTAAAGCAAAGTGGTAGAATATCACAGACACTGACATTGAGCATGACCCAAGTGCAGTGAAAACTGCTTATAGTGATCATGGTTACAGTGATCAACCACTTATCATTCCTATAGAAATGCTGTGTAAACAAGTTTTTAGTTTAAAGTAGTCAATAAGTGTCACGTACTTGTAGAGATGAGACTGCAAACAGAGGTAAGTAAAACGTAATGGTTGTTTATTAAACAGATTGTGTTTGAAGACAGGAAACAATGGCAATGATGGCAGGTAAGGCTTATCTGACGGTCCTTTAGCAATCGTGGTAATAGTGTCCTTAGTAATCTCAATCGAGGGGAAGAATATCCAGGAGATGGGTCTGAAGTCCGTGGTTGACATCAGGATGTGAACGGTAGACCAGACAAAGAGTCTCTGAAGGTTTGGGCTATATAAAGGGTGTGGTGATGGAGATCAGGTGTTAGAATTCGGGTGATGATGATCTGGTGGGTGGAGCTTCTGTGACAGGTGAAGGTGGCTGCTGTGAATGCCTGACATTACCCCCTCCTCCAGAGGCGGCTCCCGACACCCTAACACGACGTCGAGGACGACATTGAATCCAAGATCTCATGAACCGTGTAGATGGAAGGTTGGTCTAAGATCTCGGAAGAAGGAGGTTCAGCTTCAGCTCTCATGGGATCTGTGGCAGAGAGAGAGAAAGGTTTAAGCAGGGAGACATGGAATGTGGGATGAATTCTGTACCCTGGAGCTGAAGCTGAAAGGTAACTTCGTTGATCTGCCTCAGGATTTTAAATGGACCAATATAGCGGGGACTCAGCTTACGGCAGGGTAGTCGCAGACGGATGTCCTTAGTGGATAACCAGACCTTGTCTCCTGGTTGAAATGGAGGTGCCATTCGACGTCTGGCGTCTGCGAATCCCTTGTGTCGTCGTATTGCCCGTTGTAGATGTTGTTGAGCTGAGTCCCACACTCTCTCGCTTTCGCGGAACCAGTGGTCTACCGCGGGGACATTGGAGGGTTCCTCCGTCCAGGGAAACAGCGGAGGCTGATACCCGAGTACGCACTGAAATGCAAAAATACAAAAATACAGCAACTTAATAAAATTATTACAAAAAAAAGGTCTTCTACTTCAAAATAAAATCTGTTACTTCCATTCCCTGGTTGTCTCTCCTTCCTCCCTTACAGAGGCAACCTTCTGGGGGCCACCCCGGTAGGAGGGGACGTTCTCGCGACCTTGCGTAACGTTCCCTTAAAGTCCTGTAAAGGTGATGAAAGTCCCGAACCTTTACAGAACATTAGGGACGTTCCCAAAACGTCCTCTTTTGGTTTTGAAAGTGCTGCTGTTCAATGTTCCCAATATGACTTAAGGGGGACGTTCTGTATTGGTTAATCTATGGTCACATAGCAACGTTACCAAGAGAACATTTGGGACTTTAACAGAACGTTCCCACATGGTCCTATGTTGGTCACATAATAACGTTCCCAATATGACTTAAGGGGAACGTCCCATATTGGTTATTCTATGGTCACATAGCAACGTTACAAATAGAACATTTGGGACTTTAACAGAACGTTCCCACATGGTCCTATGTTGGTCACATAATAACGTTCCCGATATGACTTAAGGGGGACGTTCTGTAATGGTTATTCTATGGTCACATAGCAACGTTACAAATAGAACATTTGGGACTTTAACAGAACGTTCCCACATGGTCCTATGTTGGTCACATAATAACGTTCCCGATATGACTTAAGGGGGACGTTCTGTATTGGTTATTCTATGGTCACATAGCAACGTTACAAATAGAACATTTGGGACTTTAACAGAACGTTCCCACCTGGTCCTATGTTGGTCACATAATAACGTTCCCGATATGACTTAAGGGGGACGTTCTGTATTGGTTATTCTATGGTCACATAGCAACGTTACAAATAGAACATTTGGGACTTTAACAGAACGTTCCCACATGGTCCTATGTTGGTCACATAATAACGTTCCCGATATGACTTAAGGGGGACGTTCTGTATTGGTTATTCTATGGTCACATAGCAACGTTACAAATAGAACATTTGGGACTTTAACAGAACGTTCCCACCTGGTCCTATGTTGGTCACATAATAACGTTCCCGATATGACTTAAGGGGGACGTTCTGTAATGGTTATTCTATGGTCACATAGCAACGTTACAAAGAGAACATTTGGGACTTTAACAGAACGTTCCCACATGGTCCTATGTTGGTCACATAATAACGTTCCCGATATGACTTAAGGGGGACGTTCTGTAATGGTTATTCTATGGTCACATAGCAACGTTACAAAGAGAACATTTGGGACTTTAACAGAACGTTCCCACATGGTCCTATGTTGGTCACATAATAACGTTCCCGATATGACTTAAGGGGGACGTTCTGTAATGGTTATTCTATGGTCACATAGCAACGTTACCAAGAGAACATTAGGAACTTTAACAGAACGTTCCCACATGGTCCTATGTTGGTCACATAATAACGTTCCCAATATGACTTAAGGGGAACGTCCCATATTGGTTATTCTATGGTCATCTAGCAACGTTACAAATAGAACATTTGGGACTTTAACAGAACGTTCCCACCTGGTCCTATATTGGTCACATAATAACGTTCCCGATATGACTTAAGGGGGATGTTCTGTAATGGTTATTCTATGGTCACATAGCAACGTTACAAATAATGTTCCCAATATGACTTAAGAGGGACGTTGTGTATTTGTTATTCTATGGTCACATAGCAACGTTACAAAGAGAACATTTGGGACATTAACAGAACGTTCCCACCTGGTCCTATGTTGGTCTCATAATAACGTTCCCAATATGACTTAAGGGGGACGTTCTGTATTGGTTATTCTATGGTCACATAGCAACGTTACAAATAGAACATTTGAGACTTTAACAGAACGTTCCCACCTGGTCCTATGTTGGTCACATAATAACGTTCCCGATATGACTTAAGGGGGACGTTCTGTATTGGTTATTCTATGGTCACATAGCAACGTTACAAAGAGAACATTTGGGACATTAACAGAACGTTCCCACCTGGTCCTATATTGGTCACATAATAACGTTCCTGATATGACTTAAGGGGGACGTTCTGTAATGGTTATTCTATGGTCATCTAGAAACGTTACAAATAATGTTCCCAATATGACTTAAGGGGGACGTTCTGTAATGGTTATTCTATGGTCATCTAGAAACGTTACAAATAATGTTCCCAATTTGACTTAAAGGGGACGTTCTGTATTTGTTATTCTATGCTCACATAGCAACGTTACAAAGAGAACATTTGGGACATTAACAGAACGTTCCCACCTGGTCTTATATTGGTCACATAATAACGTTCCTGATATGACTTAAGGGGGACGTTCTGTATTGATTATTCTATGGTCACATAGCAACGTTACAAATAGAACATTAGGAACTTTAACAGAACGTTCCCACATGGTCCTATGTTGGTCACATAATAACGTTCCCAATATGACTTAAGGGGGACGTTCTGTATTGGTTATTCTATGGTCATCTAGCAATGTTACAAAGAAAACATTAACAGAATTTTCCCATACAGTTCCCTTTTACTTAGATGGTGACATTTCATTTGGAACTGCGCTGGATGCAACATACACCTTGCAGAATCTGCAGAATGTTATGTCAAAAGTTTACCTATTTGATTCTTAATATGTTACCAGAATGATCCACAGCTGTGCCTTTTTCATTTTATTTTTGTTTGTTTAGTGATATTTATTCAATTGTTGGTCCTGAACAGTTAAACAGCCTGCTGTTCTTCAGAAAAATCCTTCAGGTCCCACAAATTCTTTGGTTTTTCTAAATTTTGTCTTCTGGAAAACTTGACAATTTTGTCCAAAGTTTGTCTTCTGGAAAACATGTAAGTATCTTCTGTAGCTTACAAAGGGCAGTACGCCTAAAAAAAAAAAAAAAAAAAAAAAAGATTTTTAGGCAAACTAAAAAAAAAAAAAAACCCGACATATCTTCATTTATTTTACACACCTGGATCTTAATGCATGGTTTCTTCTTCTAGAGCATCAGTGAGCGTTTGAACCTTCTGTAAGCTGCATATGAGTCCCTCAGTTGTCCTCAGTGTGGAAAGATGGATCTCAAAATCACACAGTCATTGTTTGAAAGGGATCAAATACACAAAAATTGCTTGAAAACCAAATAATTTGTGGGACCAGATAGCATTTTTATGAAGAAAAGCAGGCAGTTTAATTGTTCAGAACAAATTTGGGATCCATGAACAACTATCACTAAATACAAAAACAAACAAACTAACAAACAAAACAGCTGTGGATCATAACAACACAGTAGGGTAAATATTTGAACAGAGCATTTTTATAAATTCAACTATTATTTTCTCTTGTGAACTATATGTAAACTTCTTTTATGTGAAATATCTTATTCAGGTCAGTACTGAAAAAAAAAACATGCTTTTTTTAATGATCCCTCTTTTTTTGGAACAATAATAACAATAACAATAATAAATCAATCAAATAGTATATCTGTCATTTCCCTATATTTGTCGAACGTTGGATACCTATAGCGTTTTCAAACTGTAACAAAGGTCATGTGCGGCGTACGCACCAATAGCGGCAGCGGAGGGGAGGGGCGGGGCATCTATCCCAGCATCCGTTGATCCACAGGACTGAGGATATTTGGCGGCTTTTTTCCCCGGCTAGCAGCAGTTTCTATGGTGAGTATAAGTGTGTCTTCTAATTTGATTATCTATCTATCAAGGAAAGTTATTAAAAAAAACTCCACTTCTTGTAAAACGCCATTTTTCCTATAATGAAGCAAACGTTTAAGTTAATGAAGGTAATGTTGTGACCACACTTTGCGAAACCGAAGTCAGCATTAAATTATCTACATTATCTCGTGAGAATTCGCGTTTTATTAGCAAGTTCTGTCGTCCTGACGAATTTATGTATGAACAACTTCCGTCTTACAAATAAATCCATATGAATATGCAATCGTGGCATTAACATGTATTATATTGTATTTTTCATACCAAGGCATGTTCTAACTGTGTTTAATAAGTGAAGTTTGCTCATTTAACGTTACATAAAATGATGCTGCTAACTCGTTTCGAATAGAGTTCAACAAGACTAGATAGCCTGTTTATAAACACTTACAATCAATGGCATTTTCTGCAATCGTTTAATCCTTGCATGTATTTAGTTTGCCGTACGTTTAAGACCAAAGGCCTTTTCTCTGATATGCAGTGACTGACAATTGAACACGCACCAAAACGCAAAATAATTTCAAAAGCAATTAATTTTATTAGTGCGCTGTAGTCCAAATCTTAAACAATAACACTGCGTGGATTTGAAGCATCTTCCTCGCAGCGGCCGTTAGCATAAAAACTCGCCCTGATGATCATGTTACAAAGTTAGAAATTCCTTCAAGAATCTTAACATGCAAGGCAGTAAAATCAATTCTCCCAAAAAAAGAGAAAATGTTTTGCTACAGTTCATTTTAGTAATAGTCCGTGTGATTGCACTTGTCTGTCTGTCATGTTTTTATTTTTAGCCTATACTGTACATATGGCTTTATAGGTAGGAGAAAATAAATGTTGGTCTATTCTAATGCATTTCTTATTTTTTATATTCGCTGTAAAAGGGGTAGCTTAGGTTTGGGGATAGGTTAAGGGGTCTACAAATTGAAGTGTTATGTTTTAAATGTTTAACACATTAACCAAATTTTGAAAATGTATGTGTTGTACTTGGAAGCATTACTAGCTAATACCTATGTATGAACAATGAGATTAAGCTTAAACAAAATATGTTGGATCAGAATTTTGTTTCTCTTTTATTAATTTTTCCTATAATGTAAGTCTTTTACAGTTGTCTTTTTTTGTGCCCGTTTTGTCCCCTTTGATAAGCAATGAACACTTATTTTGTACTACAGTGAATGCAATGCTCTAACAAAGTCTATACTGTTCCCTTTGCTGTGCTTCCCAGACCCTGCCTTTTACACTGCCCTAATGCAAGCTGTGATGTCTTCTCAGAAGGTAGGCTTGACTTATATGGTATTTATGGTACTTATATGGCTCATATGGTATTAATTTTATTTGTGCAAGTCTTAAAAAAGGTCTTAAAAAGTCTTAAATTTGAGCTCTAAAATACTCATGCTTCGCAGTCATGTTTGTTAAGTGTTGCATAGTTTTAGACCTCTGTATGACCTATGCTTATGTCTAAGTGAAAATATGGTATTATGTGTAAAGTTTGGGAAACAGAAAATAACCATAACACTGAAATTTGTGTCAATAACAGAAAATACCCATAACACACAAGAAACCAGCCATGCAGAGGGTGCAGTAAATGCAGGTAACAATCAATCGGTTTAAGAAATTCTATATTTTAACGTTTCTGTTCCTGCTTTCCTCTGTATTATTATCATTCCGAACCTGATTTGAGTAGAAAAATACCAGTTAGTAATGTTTTTTTTTTTACTCTTCTTTTCCTATAATAATAATAATAATAAAAAATAAATAAAAAATAATAAAAGTACAGCATTGTCTTTACTCAAAAAAAACAAACAGTTCTTAACCCGCTGCACTTAAGCTCAGCCAATAAAGCATATTTTCTAGATTTTGGCCAAATGTAGGCTACTAAACAAAAGTAAAAAATCTGTCATTGCTTTAAAGACAAAGTAATTTTTAGACATTTAAATATGGTGCTTAAAAAAAAAAAACTACTCGTATATAATCGCGTTTTGAGAGAAAATAAATAAAATATTATAAGTTGCATGTGTTTAGGCTATAAAAACGTCAATCCAAAAACAAATTAGGTGAAACTGGTGACTACCTCTCGCATTCAGCAAGAATCAAAATAGTTTCCATTTTTGTATCTGGATGCTAAAATAATATTTATTGTATAATAGGCTTTGTACTTAACTCGCATCGACATAAAACATCATCCTTTGTCACGCAGATCAACAGATTGTACAACAGTGCAGTTTAACGTTTAATATCTTTTTTTTTTTTTTTTCTTTAACTATATGTGACCCTGGACCACAAAACCAGTCTTAAGTCGCTGGGGTATATTTGTAGCAATAGCCAAAAATACATTGTATGGGTCAAAATTATTGTTTGAAAAAATTATTTGATTTTTTTGCACCCTCAGATTACAGATTTTCAAATAGATGTATCTCAGACAAATATTGTCCTATCCTAACAAACCATACATCAATAGAACACTTATTTATTCAGCTTTTATATGATGTATACATCTCAGTTTTGTAAAATTTAACCTAATGACTGGTTTTGTGGTCCAGAGTCACATTTTATTTTGATAATGAACAGGCTGCCGGTGCATTGCCATTGCGACTTACCTATGGCGAGTTCACAGCTGATCGCAAGTATTTCATTCGTTGGATGTGTCAGAGTCACATTTGCATATGCTGCACTTCTTGAATTCATGATTGGATGATAGTAAATTTTAATTATTAAATGGAACAATAAAATAACATTAATGGACATTTCAAATTTTCGATTCTGTTCGGAACTATAAAATTAGTTTTATATTGGTTTCTGGTTCTGTTCTTGTCAAAAATTCTGTTTGTTTTCGTTGAACCGGTTCAGAGCCCTGTTCTTAATATTATGGATTCACTGAAATGAAAATTCTTGTCCAAAAGCGAAAACTGAAAAAGAGGAAATCAAGGCCGAAAACCGAAGGAAATTATGCCAATTATTAGTACCATTGCTATGACTAACTTTACTAAAATCAAGTCATTGCAATTGCATAAATGAATATTAAAGTTTCAAAGAATAAATCAATTACAAATTATGCAAATATTTATTTAGCACATTACAACAATGCACAGTATAAAATAAAATTCAAACTAAAATGTTTAACTTGACCCCACTCATGTGTATATTAAATAATAAAGTATAGGCCTACTTGCCTGCTGACAGGTTGTAAAATTAAATGTTCTCTCATAAAAACAAAGTGCATTTAGGTCAAGTGCATTTAAAATGTTTCTCTGTAGGACTACTACAAGAAAGTGCATTCAGAACAAGTGCAACTGCTTAAAGATACAACAATATTTTCTCCGTAGGCCTTCAACATAATAGTGTATCAAAACAAAGAGTGCCATAGCCCATATGTTAACTGTAGAACTTTAACAACAACAAATGCACCAAGAATTGCAGATGTGCAAAGTGGATAGTAAATATTTAAACACTAGACAAGCCCATTCTACTTCTTGAGGTAAAGTGGCAGGTTTTTCTTGATGAAGAGTAGCTTCTCTGCTTTATCACAGTGAAGTCTGTTCCTCTTCTCATCGAGAACATGAGGTGCTGCTCTGAACAGTCTCTTGCAGACAAGTGATAAATTTAACCTGACATTGAGAAAGTCTTTGCAGATGCACCCGCTCTTGAAATTTCGGCATTACATGTTTTGCAAATCGCTGTCCGTGGGTCTTTCTCAGATATACTAAAATACATCCACACCGCAGACATGTTGCTTCAGACAAGCATGTGCAGGTCAAGGTTTCTGTTTGCGTCATCACGACATTTTGAAAACCAAAAATGCACTTTTGGGCCATTTTCGGCTGATAATTTTCAGTGGCCGAATACACACCCCTACTTAATATTTATTTTTACATGTTGCATAGATCCAATTTTTGAGCTTGTTGGGAGGCAGCAGCATTGGGGATGCAGTGAGAAGAATCCTCCGGAAACTAGCGACCAATGAGGCCTGGTCAAATTACAGCTTGAAAGGAAGAAAAGGAAAGCTGCCCTTCATGGGGACATCCCTCCACCATATTGTTTTGCGTAAGCTTTTCAAAGCCTCTCTCTTACTTAGTCATGCAACTTTTAAAGAGCAAATTATAAACCATAAAAACATAATTTAATCACAATTTCACATGGATGAATTAGCATTTGAATCAATGAGAATAATTAGATTTAATAGAATGTGTTCCTGTACATTGCATAGACCTATTTGAGAATTTCACATTTATCATGGTACCTTTTTTCTAGGTGCTTGTGCCAGCCAATTTCCAAAAATCACAGAAAAGGAAACTGATGCATGTATTGGGGAAGCCCTTAAGCATGCACCTCACCGTGCCAAGGTGGTCATAACACCTGTAAGTTGTTTTATTCACTGAGCTATTACACTGCAAAAAATGCTTTTCTAGCTTAGATTTTTTGTCTTGTTTCCAGCCAAAATATCTAAAAATTCTTAAATCAAGAAGGATTTTCTAGACGAGTAAAAATCATTTTCTTGTTTTCAGAAAAAAAACAAGTCAAAATTAAGTGAGTTTTTGCATAAAACAAGCAAAATAATCTGCCAATGGGGTAAGCAAAAAAAATCTTATTTCAAACAGACAAAACAAGATTATTTTGCTTACCCCATTGGCAGATTATTTTGCTTGTTTTAAGCAAAAATGCACTCAATGTTGACTTGTTTTTTTCTGAATACAGGACAATAATTTTTACTCGTCTAGATTCTAGAAAATCCTTCTTGATTTAAGAATTTTTAGATATTTTGGCTGGAAACAAGACAAAAAAATCTACACTAGAAAAGCATTTTTTGCAGTGTATCAACCCTAAATGCATACACACACACACACACACACACACACACACACACACACACACACACACACACACAGCAGATAAAATGATTATTGAACACATCATTTTTCTCAGTAAATATATTTCTAAAGGTGCTGTTGACTTTAATTTTCACCAGATGTCGGTAACAACCCGAGTAATCTATAATCCATACATACACATAAAGTATAATATCACAAAACAAATAAGTTCAGAAATTAAGTTATGTGTAATTAAATGTAATGACACAGAGAAAAAGTATAGAACACATGTTGGACACCAGCTGAAATTTATCAGTAATTAGAAAGCAATCCTGCCCCTCATCAGTGGAAATTAATATTAGCTACTTCAGTCCCAACACCTACAGTACTAGGATGATGAAGATGAAACAAGGGTGACAGTGTACACAAACACAGCCAAGGAAACTCTTGACTGGTTTCAGAGAAAGAAAATAAAGCGCTGGAATGGCCAGCCAATCACCTGACTTGAATCCAAGATAGTCCAAGAGTTCAAAGTAGAAAAATTGTGTATTCAGTACCTATTTTACCCACTGTGTGTGTGTGTGTGTGTGTGTGTGTGTGTGTGTGTGTGTGTGTGTGTGTGTATACATATATATATATATATATATATATGTATATATGTATGTATGTATGTATATAAACATTTTATATTATTTCTAGATTAGCATAACTGTTTGATTTATCCCTTCACTTATTTACTTAGTACATACAATGGTGCTGGAAAGTTTGTGAACCCTTCAACTTTTTTAAATCGCTGCATAAACCCACCTAAAACATTATTATTAGTATTTTTTTTTAATTCAAGATTAGATTAAACTTTATTTCCATTGTGCAGAGTACAAGTACAGGGCCAATGAAATGCATTTAGCATTCAAACAGAAGTGCAAATAACAATTAATTAACAATAAATAAAGAAGGGTAGAGACCAGCTCAATGCAAATGACTGTAAATACAACATAAGGTGCAAAGGAAGTATAAACAGAATTTGCATTACACAGTGAGTATAAATAGAAGGTGCATTATATAGTGAGGAATGAAAATAGCATGTTTTATATATGGCCAGTGACCATAACAGTGCAATTTTTTTGTCTGCTTGTTTGTTTTAAAGTACACAAAGAAAATCCAACCAAACAAAGGAGACAGAAATATATACTTTCTGATTTATTGAGATAAAAAAGTCTGTTACATATCTGGCAAAACAATGTGAATCTTTGCTTTCAGTATCTGATGTGACCACCAATAACTGCAGCTTAACTTTTCTTATAACTGCTGATCAGTCCTGCACAACAACTTTTAGCCTATTTCTCATACAGAACCACTTTAACTCTGTGATGTTGGTGGTTTTCCTCCTATGAACTGCTTGCTAAGGTCCTTCCACTGCATTTTAATTGGATTTTGGTCTGGACTCTGAAGTTGCAATTCCAAAACCTTAACTTTGTTGTTCTTTAATCAGTAGAGCTACTTGTGTGCTTGGGTTGTTGTCTTGCTGCATGATCCATTTTCTCTTGAAACTCAGTTCTTGGACAAATGTCTTGACATTATCCTTTATAATTTGTTGTTATAATTCACAATGAATTGTTCCATTAATGATAGCAAATTGTCCCGGCCTAGATGCAGCAAAACAGTCCCAAGCCATTATACTACCATCACCATGTTTCACAGGTGGGATAAGATTCTTATGCTGGAATGCAGTGTTTTTTCTTTTCCAAACATAATGCTTCTCATTTAAACCAGATAGTCCTCTTTTGGAGTCATCCGTCCACACATTTCTCCAATATCCCTCTGGTTTGTCCACATGATCTTTAGCAAACTGCAGACCACCAATGATTTTCTTTCTGGAGAGCAGAGTTGGCAACACTTTATTTTATGGTGTCATGTTCAGGGTATCCGCGGGGTTTTAAAAAGTATTAAAAAGTAATAAATCAAAATTGTCAAATTTAAGGCCGTTAAAAGTATTAAATGTGGTCTCAAAGGTATTATTTTTTCCAAATTAGGTATTATTTTTTCAGACTATCAGGTGTCCTATTCTGATTGAAATTCTATCTGCGTTCGCGTTAGTTCGTTTAAATATGGGCTTTAGCACATGGGGACATGATCAAAGATCTTTCGTCTCCGTCTCAACTTATGTTTGATGCTGACGTCATTCAGTGGTCGTTCGGCAACATCTCAGAACACAGAAGTTGCTGGCTTAAGGCGGCCGTACACGGTGCGAATTCGGACGGTCGGAAGACCGTATGGCCACGCACACGTCACGAATGACTTTTTTTACGGACGCAGTGGTACACGGCACGATTTTAAAACCTGCCGATTTCCGAGGCAATCGCATTCTGAGAGGAAGGCTGTGTATAATATACTGTGTATGTAGGCTACTGTTAAATACAACTGCTCTCTATCTCTTTACTGCATTTAAAAAATATGAGCCGTGACTCTTTGCTAGACATGCAGGAAGTACCGTCCGATCACCCTTGCGTGTGTACACTCGTTGCAAACTTGACAAAACTTCACCTTTACAGCAGTGTATATATATAGTCCCCGACCCGCTTCCTGACCCGCATGTTTAATATTTGCGACTGACAGCAGCGATTATATGCGGTGGAGATTCGTTCACTGTCAAACATCATTCGGCATTAATTAGGTAATTTTGTCAAAAGAAATGTTCTTGATTACAAGAAAAATACAGATTTTTCTTGTTGTGATTTATTTTGTCTTTCCTTTATACAGATTTAAATAGTTTCATTTTCGAAGTAGGCTATACTCTAAATTATGTCGGTGATTCTCCGATGTTAAATATGATCAATAATTTTTTTTTTATTTCGATCTACACAGTGTAATAAAATGTAAGGAAAAGATTAGCCTATAGCCCTAAATATATATAGACCACAAGCTAATTCCCTTTTTTCTTAACTTTTAACTTCCTCTAAAAATTATCAAGAATATTAAATCAATTTAATAGGCCAGCTGAACGAATTTTCTTTTACAAACATATCGAATGCACTTCAAAACGAAGTTTTCATATATAAATTCAGGAATCACGAATATGACTAAATAATATTATTATATATATATTAATTATATAGCTATAATAGTTGTATCAAACGAATAATTTAATTATAGTGCTTGAATTTATTTGATTTCGTTCGTTTTCGCTCTCTGGAAATGTAAAGAAAAAATACAGTTTTTACTTGGAATCGTTTTTAATCCCTGTTTTAAACAAGCATAGGCCTATACATGAGATTTTATATATATTTGTTTAAAAATAGTGCTAGAAATTGTATAATTAAGGAAATTAAAGACAATAAAGACAGTGAAATGTGTCTAATAATTCCAAAAAGAAAGAGAACAAAAAAAAAATGACATTACTGAGCTATATTCGTTTAAAAGTAGCCTATTAAAATGGTGCAATGGCATTGCTCAGTTCAACGTGTTAGGAAATCGGCATTTTGTCCTGCATCAGCATTTATTCAACAGTTAATAACGCTCAACATTCAAAAGGTGGGCTATATTTTGTTCAGCCAATAAATAGTAGGTCTATGTATTTCATAGAAAATTGTCAAGTAGGCTACTATATAAATTACAAAGGTTTGATTGGCATCTTTATTTCAAACGACCCGAACGACCGCGACCCGAATATCATAAAAAATATTTTTGGATGACTCAACCCGCGCATCACTGCACTGCACCCCCAGCACCCCCATTTTTTCTTTTGCCCAGAGCCAGGGCTCGCTGTTCTTGCCAAAGTTCAGCGAGTTTATCCTCTTTCTTGATAGTGGCCGTGGCGCTGTCATGTTCATCTTGTTCTGTGGTTTCCTTTTCTTTAGCTTCTGATTGGTAATTTCCAGTTTGATCAACAAATCGGCTCGTTCAACAGCACACATGTCACGTTTTCAATCCGACAGCTCCCAAAGTTTTTTGACATGTTTAAAAATGATCGTGAGGTCGGGAAGTGCTCGTAAGGCACTCTGCTCATCTCGTAATTTCTCACACACCATACGAGCCCCGACCATACGAGAAGAGACGATTACCTCTGATAACCAAAGAAATCGCATGCGAGCTCGTACGACCTCAAAAATAGCACCGTGTACGCCCGCCTTTACGTTTTATTTTAGACTTGCTTCAAGGCATATCTTCAACGACTGGACAACCATCTTCGTCTTCATGGGCAAATGCAAGTTTTCTGGTAGCTGGGTGAACGACCCAGCGTTTAAGGACTGGCTCAGGCCTGTAGTAGGGAATAACAGGCAGGCTTATTGTTCGGTGTGTAAAAAAAACATCGATGTCAACTAGATGGGAGCTAACGCTCTTCGGTCGCATATGCAATCCACTAAACATAAAAACGGAATGCGTGCTCGGAGAGAGGGACCGAAGTCTATTTACAACATTAAAGTTTACGGAAACTCGTTTTCCCTCCTCTGCGGCTGTCAATCATTCTCCATTCAGTAACGTTATTCAAACAGCGCGCGCACCTCTTCGGGTTGCAGCAGGATGCACGGTAAAACTCTCTCCAATATGATATATTCACATTAAAATGCTTGATCTTGCAGTGAATGCCAGCCAGTGTGCTGGAACTATCCATTCTCTCCATTGCACATTTTATGTAGTTTGTTTTATTTTTATTTACTAAGTGAAATAAATATGTGCAATATGTTGTCAACATCAGTCTCTAAATCTATTCTTTTTTTGTATGTTATATATGTCAAAATCTGTGTAAATAATAGAAAGGTCGCTGATTAACACTTGCAATTCAGTGTCGTGATGGTTTTAAAAAAAATTCTGAAGGTAGTAAAAAAGGTATTAAAAAGTAGTAAATTTAACTTAAGGATTGCTGTATATACCCTGATGTTACATAATAACAATAAATTATAGTCAAACACTATATTAGCCATAGCGTTTCCTTGGTTACTGCTGTAAACAAAATGTAATGCCTTTTTGTACTTATTTTACTACTATTTTTGGGATACTGGGACAGTGATAAAGATCTACCATCTCGATCGACAGGTTGGTGATCACTGTTCTAAAGGGTTTGCAGACTTTCAAGCACCACTGTATATACCCAAGTGTAATTAAAAGCCATTAAAAAGCAATTGAAGTGATTGGTAAATATTGTTATTTATGCTTTTTTTTCAGAACAGCAACTTGGAGCACCTCCTGAAGATGTAGACAGTGATTAATTATATACAATGCGCGCGCGCGTGCGTGCGTGTGTCAATCTAAATTGTTATACTGTTACTGTTACTTTTCATGGCAATAAAGCCAGTTTGAATTAAATTGAATTGATTGAGCTTTCTCTGCCCCCTCTCTCTCTCACCCACCCTTCCTATGCCATGCCTTTATGACCACATGTTATATTATATTATAATCTGTTTTTGTTCACAATGCAAATGAATGATGAATTCCTGTTTTGTATGTTTATCTTTGAAAATGCCCGATTAGGTTTTGAAGACCAAAAACCAGTGTGAAGATGTGTTGCAGTAACATCATAGTTTGATCCCCTGAAGTTTTCTGTAATGTTATTCTGAAAATATTCAGTAAATGTGATGGAAATACCCAAAAAGGAACAAGAAATAGCATTCTAGGTGGGTCCCCCAAAGGTCTCGAAAACATTATGGACTGTATAGAGACTTAGAGGTAATGTCCTATAGTACTGGTCCACTAAACAGCCCAAGAATGTCTTGAATGCTCTCTGAAGGTCCACCAAAAAACCTCCCCCAACCCTTAAAAGAACTCAACATCGTGACCTTCTCAGAACGTTCTGGGAACATTACCAGGTGATGTCCTTGACACCAGCAATGACGTTTTGAAAATGTTCTGGGAACATCAGTTTTCCAAATAAATATGGTCCCCTAAACGTTCTGAGAACGTCCTGAATGTTCTGTGAAGGTCCTCCAAGTAACGTCCCCTAACCCTTTAAAGAACTCAACATCATGACCTTCTCGGAACGTTCTGAAAAAGTTACCAGGTGACGTCCTTGACACCAGCAATGACGTTTTGAGAACGTTCTGGGAACATCAGATTTCCAAATAAATATGGTCCCCTAAACGTTTTGAGAACGTCCTGAATGTTCTGTGAAGGTCCTCCAAGTAACGTCCCCCAACCCTTTAAAGAACTCAACATCGTGACCTTCTCAAAACGTTCTGGGGACGTTACTAGACAACGTCCTTGACACCAGTGGGGACGTTCTGAGGACGTTCTGGGAACGTAAAATTTCTAGCGGGGCATGTCCCTGTAGATGTTTATTACTTGATTGTTTGAATTAAACTTACCAAAATAATTGAGAAAAATTGTATTTGTGGTTGTATGGAATATTATTTTATAAAGGTTTAGAGGAAATTTAAAAAAGTTAAATTACTCATTAATAAAAAGTTAATTTATAAATATTGTTATTTTTAATGTTTAATGTTAACTTTTTCTACTCAGTTTTATTGATTAATGTACCAGATGCAGTTACTCAGATTTACTACATTTTTTAGAGTGTATCTATCCTCCATCTGTTTGCATCTGTAGATTTCTTCTAAATTCACCAATTTATGCTATGATATATGCTTATTACTAACTTATTTTATTACATGATGGCTTGGTTGAATTCCAATGTAGAATGCGGTCTGTTATTTCTTGATAAAAGACCACTGTGCGGAGTATAACAGAACATTGCCATGAAAAACAGAGCGTTGCTATGGACTCACAGGATTCTAACCGTGCTGGGAGGGGCTGCTGCTGCCTGCAGGTGTGTGTGTATATGATGTGCGCCACTGCGCAGGGATGGGGGGGGGGGGGGCGCTTCAGAACTCCTGACCTGATATTTAGATATACTATTCTTCAATAAATATATTTGTTTGACAGGGAAGCTGTGCGCAAACAGGAATATATATTATTTTTCCAAAAAAAAAAAAAAAAAACACCCCAGAAAAAAGGGCACTTTCTCTCCAGGAATAAAAAGGGCAGGTGCTCAAGCCCCCTTTGATGTCTATGTGTGCACGTGCCTGCCTGACAATAAGTTTATAGTAATCAAGTAGTCTGCTTACCGTGTTCATATTGTGTGTGTGTTTGGTGTGTGTGTATACGCTTGCTCCGTGCAGTTGCATGTCATGTGAGGTTTTCCTTTAGTCACTGTTGTGGTCTACTGAGTTATTTTGCCCTTCCGTTCCTGCTCTGCTGGCTTTTTTGGGACTTTTATGGTGCATAATTATCATCCCCACTCTCTCACTACAGCAGGTAGGCCTACTGTATGTTAGGTGAGTAGAGTAGCTTTTACCCTGACCATTCAGACAGGGCTTGGAGCATAAGAGGGCCTTGGTGCAACTTGAATTATTTTATCTTTAAATCAGTAAAAATAGCGAAGCTGTTCATTTTATCACTTTATATTTATGTAATAATTATACAAATGTAATCTGCATAAAAAAATAAAGAAAAAGAAAACAAGGTTGTAACAATCATCTGCTTATAGTTATTATTTTGACCCACACAGATTTGAGATAAGAGGTTTCCACTTTATTGTCCTGAACGGTGCAACTTTTCAGCATATCTACTTAATTTCAGCTGTGCAGTTGACAGACAGGAAAATGGAGGCCAAACAAGGAGTGAATGATGTGTGACACAGGTCCTGATGTCTCTATAAAGTCAATGAATTACCTGGCAGGGCAATTTGTGTCCATAAACATGAAATGCTGGTATGGCCAAAGAGATGTTGTGTGGTATGCTGATTTCTGATTGAACACAGTATGGCACAATTTTGAGTTAATGTGTCTTTTCTCAAAACAATAATTTAGTTTTACACAGAAAAAAGTACTTACGTGTGCAAATGTGAGGCAACAACACAGGCAATGTCATAGACTACTCGCAGGTGTATGTTCTTGTCCTCACATCTTCGAAGTAGCTCATCAATGACGTACAGGGGATAGGCTAATCTATTTAATCTATTTCTAACACAAAATGAGAATGGTGACACTTTATACTGAGGAAAAGTAAAAATAATTATACAAACAATCTCCAGTATCAATTTCAATACCTAAATACTCAATAAGGGCACTCAAAATGATCCAAACAATTTTAATGTTTTCTTATATTAGTGAAGATTATAGAATAGTGGTAAAGTTTAAATTTTGTGATGTTTTTGAATCTCCCATATACATTCCATGAGGTTTATATCTGGTGACTGAAAAAAACAAAACATGTTAAATGTAAAAACAAATAAAATATGTCTTATGTTAGGGTCATGCTATTCTACGCATTTTATGAATATGTAGAATCAAACAGGTTAATTACCATTCTGGAACACTGGGTCAATAGATGTCACTACTGTGGCATAGACTTGCCGTTCTCCTTGGCTCATGCTGACAAACATTAGGGGCATTTCATGACGACAAGAGGCTCCAAACACTCCTGTAACATCAAGTTTCTTCGCTTGTTTTTGTGACCTCAGCACGTTGCCAGCCTTGAAGTTACTGCAGTCCTAAAGATTTAAGGAAAACATAGATTTACGGGAGGAATAATGTTCTTTTTTCACAAGTTAAATAAATATTTCTTGGACTCAGTCCATGAAATTCTACAACTATGACTAACCTTGTGAGGCTTTGAGCTGTCAAGATGTGATAGCAGGTATTCCTCTACATCCTTTTCATTAACAAACATGCGAGTTCCATGTAATGGCTCAACCACACTTGTACCTGAGCTTTGCTTCCTCACAAGGCCAAAGTTGGCATCCAATGCCACAATCATATCTCCATCAGCCTGGAAAACAAACACTTACAATAATACTGGTTTTGTATCTGCACCAGGTTTATACATTTATACTATTACTATTTTATTATAATACTTTATACAAAAAAATAACTAATTTTGCAGATATCAATTCAATGCCGGGTCATGGAAAATGCAATCAGGTTAATCAAACAAGAACCATGCTGGAACTAGAACCAACCTTTGGACATGCTGGGCATATGGTCCCATCATCTAACTCTGGGCAAATATCTACCAAACTTCTTTTTCGGAAGTGGTGATGGCTAAAATGGGATATGGATTCTCCCACCAAGGCTCTGTAGAGTGTGTTAACCTACGGTATAAGCAGCAATCAGTGAACACATTATTTCGTACACTAACATCTGGTGATGGTGGTTCACTCAGAAGTTGTTATTTTATAGAAAAATAACAAGAATACTTTTGCAACTATACAATCCTAGATGGTTCCATAACTGTTTACTTTTAGTTGTTATAATTAATGGTGTAGTACAATCAAGAAAGGTGTAATTTTCACATCTATATGACCTCGTCAGTGTTCCATTAAAGTAAATGAGATGTTCACTTCACAGATAAGACTTCAAACTGACCTCTGGAAACTGACTTACCTCTGCAAGTGTGAGGTTATTTTTCTAGCGCAGAGTGTTGCAAAAAACCCTCAACAGAAACCTGACACTCCAGTGACAGACAAACAAAAAGCTCTAGCAGAGGGATGGAGAAGGCTGGCTGGGGCTTGTCGGCTGTTGCTGGCCAGAGCCCATACCTCAGCAGCGTGCAGGTTTCTGGTTCACACGCACACATACTGACTGTGACGATGCAGAGCCGCCCTGCCAAATAAAAAGAGGAAAATAAAATAAAAACATAACCAAGTACTACTATAGAGACTATCATATCAGCATAGAATAAAATCACCTGAGTGTGTCAACTTAATGGGCCGGTTTCACAGACAGGGCTTAGCCTAAACCAGGATTAGGTTTTAGTTCAATTAGGATATTTAAGTAACTTTAATAAACATACACTACAAAAAACATTACTGTTTTGTATCTTGAGACAAAACAACAAACAGGCACAGATTAGAATTTTCAAAAATGTTTCACAAATTTGATTAAAACCTTATAGGAAATCATATATTATTATATTATATTATCATTATTATATAATCATATATTATTATCATATATATCTTATTCCACATGAAATAGAATTAGATTCCTTAACCTGTCAAGAAAATTAAATACATTAAGATTTTGTATCATGTAAAATGACAAACCTGTGCTGACAATGACCTTCATGTCCTTTGTGTACACAGCATGGGTATCATGGCCTTCAGGTAAATACAGGAATAACCCCAGGGAGGATGGCTCATAGTAGGCATTCTGTAAGAAAGACTGATAGCTCTAACAATGTTTTTAAAACAACAAACTTGGTACACTAACAGTTGATACTACGTAGTGCTAAAACAATTCGAAGAATCTAATGAATCTGTTTGTAATTACTGTGAGTTTGCTGTTTGTATTTATGACTGCATGCTATTGTTCTTACATTCCACTTATCAGGAAGATGCAGTGAATTTCTGTGAGTCCTCTACAGACAAGCCTCACAAAACACTGCAGTGGTGCTGCACTCAATGCACCTATAATCGGCATGTTCTAGGTAGACAACACACTGGGTAGTGATTGGTGCTGAACATTCAAACCACACCTTAAGCATGTCATCCTTGACTGCATCCCAGGCATGAAGCTCTCTCCTCTTTGCCTTACTGTATGCAGTCTCAGAACATGAACTACAGCTCTGTGCCACTTCATCAGGTTCAGCCTGTTGAGTTGTAATAGATGTAGAGGGGTCTGAAGGGTGGGTCTGTCTGGAGTCAGGCTGGGGACGACCTTGACTAAGGTAAGACACTTTTGCAGGGCCAGTGATACACCTCCTCACCACCTTAATCTTAACGCTCCTGAAACGTGTGGTTTTAACTGCTTTTCCCATATCTGAAAATAAAAAAATTGGCAATTACTACATAAAGCAAAGTGCAACATGTACTACTAGTCACAGCCTAAAAGACAGAAACACATCAGTGAACATGGGATGCAGATGAAGGAAATGGTGCCTGAGAAGATAGCTAAAACATGCTAATTTGTACCGCTAATGCTCACATAAGTCATATAAAGTAACGACATGCTTATAACGTAATATATAACGTTTACAAACGCAATTGCAACACGGTTATTTCATGTCAACACTCATGTCACACCACCTTAAAACACATTTTCTGTATTGTTGTGGCTTATTGACTAATTAATTACAGTTTACATGCTCATTTCAATGATCTTACCTGAAAATGTCCACCGGAAAAACTGCGTGGCCGCAACGTTCCCGCGTCATCCAATAGATTTCCGATTACCGGTGAACTGGATTCCTCTGGGACTGGATCCGGAGTCTTTTCTATTAGTATAGCTGATTAACCATGTGGATGGATGATAAGAGCCTTCTGAGCCTACCAGTAGGCGCAGCAGGCCCCTACTGGCCCATATTTATCAGCTGATAACCACTGATAAAGCCCATTCAATCGAGTGATAACATTCGAAGCGGGTGTGTTAGCTAGTAGCTGGAACAGTTTTGTGTAGCTCTCCAGCAATCTCTCCCCCTGCTTCAGCATTAGAAGGAAGAATTCAGGATGAAGGAGGGGATCCATATGGGAAAACACAACAGAAACAAAAGGACTGTAAAAATTTTTTGAAAAAAATGGGGGGAAAACACAGAGAAGAAGCAAATATGGGCATGGGGTAGAACCAAAGAGACAGTCCAAAGGGGGGAACACTGAGCAAAACCAAGGCAAACAGTCTAAGCGCATGACATTACATTTACACCATCATATTCTTATTGTAATCTATTGGCACAGTGAGTTTCAAATTTAGCCAGTTCAACGTCACTTTGTTGCACAGCAATTTTTGCCTGCAAACACTTTGTGCTTGTTAACAGTAAGAAGACAGTTATGCGTTATGATTTAGCCTTCTCAAAAGTGATGCTGTTTTACAAAAGTGCAAATCGGATCAGAAAAGCTGTGCAATCGTTTCTCTTTTGTTTGTTTTCTGGCTGCAATCGAATCTGGTTCAAAAAGGAGTGAAATCAGCTAAGTCTAAGTACTTTTCAGATCTTATTGAAAAAAATTGCCATAGTCCAAGAGCCCTTTTTAATACCATAAATGCTGCTGTTAATCCCTCTGTTAATTTATACCCTACAACGTCTCTGTCTATGTGTGATTGTGGTGGATTTGGTTGGTAGTTCTGTGTTGATTGGATGGGCTGAGGTGTCGCTCATCCATCGATTGCTTTGGCCTGGCTAATGTGTTGTAGATGCTGGATGAGAGTGGAGTAAAAAGGAAACTGTTCACGGCTCGCAGTCTCGCTCCGTTTGTTCATTATAAATACGAATACAACATGGTGTCAGAGTGAGTAACAAACTGTTTTGTTGATACGAACTAGCGCGCAGCAAAAATTTGCATGCTGTCGGCATATGAAAAGATGGATCAGTTTAAGCCACCCTCGTCATTAATGCTAACGGGAAATCTAGCGGAAAATTGGCGGAGATGGGAGCAACGTTTTCGCTTGTATATGACTGCAACGGGTGCGACTGCCAAACAAGAGCCAGTCAAAATAGCCATTCTGTTACACACTATTGGAGAAGAGGCGTTGGAAGTGTACAATACACTCACCGTCAATTTAGTTGATGAAGAGAACGAGACGATGGAAGACGTGCTCACAGCATTCAGAAATTACTGCAGCCCACAAAAAAACGTTGTGTTTGAGAGGCATCAATTCTGGTCTCATCCCATGGCAGACGGAATTACAGTGGACAGATTTATTACTGAGTTGAGACAAAAAAGCAAAGACTGTGAGTTTGGAGCAAGTGAGAATGACATGCTCAGAGATAAGTTGGTGTTTAGTATTACAAACCCTTCACTCAAAGAAAGATTACTTCGTGAAAATGACTTGACATTGCACAGGGCTATTGAAGTTTGCAGAGCAACTGAGTTAGCCAAAACACAGATAGAGGCAATGAAAAATGCTGCAGTTGTCAAAGACTCTCAAATAAACGCTATAGAGAAAATGACAGAACTGAGAAAATCAGGTGTAAGACACAAAAGCAACAAAAAGCCAATTACACGAAGCTGTAGAAGATGTGGAAAGAGCCATGAGCCACGTCAATGCCCAGCCTTCGGTGCGGTATGCCATAAGTGTGGCAAAAGTAATCACTTCTCCAAGGTATGCCATGCAGCCACTCGCCATGATAGCAGACCAAAGACGATGCACAGCATAGAGAGTGAAACAGAATCCATGTACATTGGCACATTAACACACGCTCAAGTGCATAAATTGGAACATACAAAAGACAGTGCATGGTACACAATAGCCACCATCCGAGGTGTAGAGATAAAATTCAAACTGGACACAGGGGCAGAGGCAAATGTGCTACCTGCATCCATTATACAGAAGATTCCTGGTCCAGTTAAGCCACAGCCTACATCAACGGTGTTAGTAGCATTCGGGGGAATACGCTCCTCCCCGAAAGGTGTTGTGTTGCTGAAATGCAAGGCTGACAAAGCTACAGCCACATTACAGTTCTATGTGTCCGATCAATCAGACATGCCAATCCTTGGCAGAGCAGCATGTGAGCAGTTACAGCTGGTGAAACGGATTGAAACGCTAGCAAAAACACCGGTGTCAACCAAAGAAGAACTGATCAACAGGTATCCATCAGTCTTCACCGGGCTAGGTGAGTTCCCAGGAGTTCATCACATATATGTTGACCCGACGGTAATGCCTGTGATACATGGATGCAGAAATATTCCACTGGCTGTTCGCGACAAGCTGAAGGAAACTCTTCAAGATCTTGTGTGTAGAAATGTTATATCCCCTGTAACCGAGCCCACAGAATGGGTAAACAGCCTTGTCATTACAGAAAAGAAAAACGGGTCACTGAGGGTATGTTTGGACCCTCGTGATCTGAACAAAGCCATAAAACGCCAGCACTATTCCATTCCCACTCCTGATGATGTGTGCAGTAACCTGGCTGGAAAGTCAGTTTTCACCATTCTTGATGAGAAAGATGGTTACTGGCAAATTAAGTTGGATGAGCCATCCTCAAAACTATGCACTTTCAACTCACCTTGGGGCAGATATCGTTTTCAGAGACTCCCATTCGGCATCAAGTCAGCCAGTGAGGTGTTTCAGCAGAAAAACTGTGAGACATTTGGTGATATACAAGGAGTACACATCATTGCAGATGACATGATCATAGCGGCCTCATCAGAGCAGGAGCATGATGAGATACTTGATAAAGTCATGGAGAGAGCAAAAGCTGCCAAAGTGAGATTTAATGGCGATAAGATCCAGTTTAAGGTCAAGACTGTGAAATACATGGGGCACATCATCACTCCAGAGGGCCTGCGACCTGATGAGGCAAAAGTAAAGGCGATCACGGACATGCCACCCCCAGAGGATAAACAAGGCCTGCAACGTCTACTTGGAATGACTAAGTATTTAGCGCAGTACATCCCAAATGAAGCTTCGCTGACAGCGCCCCTAAGACAACTGCTTAGGAAGGATGCTGTATGGCAGTGGAATCCCCATCACAGCACTGCTTTGGACAATTTGAAGTCTGCTCTCACAAAAGCGCCTGTGTTGAGATTCTTTGATCACAAAGAACCACTAACGATACAGGCAGACTCGTCAAAGGACGGCTTGGGAGCCTGTCTTATGCAAGAGGGCCACCCGGTGTGTTATGCATCACGAGCACTCACTGACACTGAGCAAAGATATGCTCAAATAGAAAAAGAGTTACTCGCCATACTCTTCGCAGCAAGGAAGTTTCATCAGTACATATATGGCAGGGCAGTGATGGTGCAATCAGATCATAAGCCTCTTGAGAACATCATGCAGAAACAGCTGTGCAAGGCCCCTGCTCGGTTGCAGCGAATGCTCCTACAGTTACAGAAGTATGAGCTGAACATTGCATATACACCAGGCAAACACATGCATATTGCTGATATGCTGTCCCGTGCAACGGTGAGTAGTAGTGAGGCTGATGACAGCGGAGACCTCTATGACGAGAAAGTTGTACATGGCTTGGAGGCAACAGATGCATTGAGTCCACAAACACTTCAACAACTAAAAGAGGCCACTGTTGCAGACCAAGTGTTGCAAGATCTGTGTGAAAAGGTAGAGACTGGCTGGCCGCAGAGAAGACGCAGCATAAACAGCAACCTACACAGCTACTGGCCTATGCGACACAAGATTAGCGTGCAAAACGGCATTGTAATGGCTGGAGACAAGATAATCATACCTCACAACTTCAAAAAAGTCATCTTAGAGAAGCTACATATAGCTCATCAAGGTATCCAAAGAACGAAGGCTAAAGCCAGAAAATCCCTCTTCTGGCCTGGAATGGCAAGAGACATAGAGATGATGGTGGAGAAATGTGCGCCGTGCCAACAACTCCAGCCACGGCAACAAAAAGAGCCACTGATCACTCATGATGTTCCAGAATTACCATGGATGAAGGTTGGAGCAGATATCTTCGAGCTGAGAGGTCAGTCTTATCTATTGCTGGTGGACTACTTGACAAAGTATCCAGAGGTACTGAACATACCAGACAAATCAGCCCACACTGTCATACAAAAAATGAAGTCAGTCTTTGCCAGACATGGCATCCCGAAAGAATTAGTGAGTGACAATGTTCCATTTGCTAGTTACGAGATGCAGTCATTTGCAGCATCATGGGACGTCAAGCTCACATTCTCCAGTCCAGGATACCCTCAGTCCAATGGACTTGCTGAAAGAGCAATAAAGACTGTTAAGCATGCATTGAAAAAAGCATTGCATACTGGCACTGACCCACATCTAGTGCTGCTGTCACTAAGAAATACACCAGTGACAGGCATGAATGAATCTCCTGCACAAATGTTAATGGGTAGAGTCCTGCGGAGCACAATTCCGTGCTCTAGTGCTGTTCTCCAACAGTCGACCCCACAACACATACACAAAAGGCTGGTGGATTTGCAGTCTCGAACGCGGCGTCAGTTCAACCGTAATGCCAAGACACTACCTGAGCTGGCTCCAGGATCCACTGTACATATGCAGAGCAGACGTGGATGGGTGCCCGCTGTAGTAGTGCAACAGAGAGATGAGCCTCGGTCTTATACGGTGCAAACACCGGCAGGAAAGACATTCAGGAGAAACAGGCGACACTTGAGAAAGATACATCACAGTCTGTGCAAAGGCATTGATTCTGATGAACATTCGGATGAAGTATCCTCTCAGACACCCAGACCAGCTGAACAATCATCTGAAAATTCTCCAGTGAGAAAGGAAGAGCAGCCAACATGCCGTACAAGAAGTGGGAGAACAGTAATACGGCCATCTAGATATGATGATTATGTTATGGACAATTGAAAAAAAAGAAAAGAAATGAAAAGCAGAACACTACTCAAAGCAATTTGAATGGACTATTAATGTTCATAGTGTAAATATTTGGTGCAGTGCTTATAGTTACATGTTCAGTTAAAGCTACTGTTGATATACTTGAATATGCATATAAGGCGCATATAAGAATATGCAATTAGAGATAAATCATTGTTAGTTAAAAAGGGGGATGTGGTGGATTTGGTTGGTAGTTCTGTGTTGATTGGATGGGCTGAGGTGTCGCTCATCCATCGATTGCTTTGGCCTGGCTAATGTGTTGTAGATGCTGGATGAGAGTGGAGTAAAAAGGAAACTGTTCACGGCTCGCAGTCTCGCTCCGTTTGTTCATTATAAATACGAATACAACAGTGATAACTTTTCGATTTTCTTTGTGGACAAGATTAGGGATATTAGGCTGAATATTGTGCCTTCTTTGCATGATCCTTCCATCCTTCCTGATTGCTCTAGCGTTTTAAATCAGTTTGATCCTGTAACTTTGCCTTATTTGCAAGATATTGTAGGTCAGCTTAAACCATCTGGATCTGCCCTTGATGTTCTTCCACCAAAGTTTTTTAAAGAGATTTTTGAGGTAATTGGATCAAATGTCCAAACGATCATGAATAATAGCCTTGTAAATGGGGTTGTACCAGAGGAGATGAAGCATGCCATTATTCACCCACTTCTTAAAAAGCCCAATTTAGACCCAACAGTATTATCAAATTTTAGGCCAATCTCTACCCTTTCTTTCATGTTCAAGATCCTAGAGAAAATAGTTCTTCATCAACTGCAGAGCTTTCTAAATGGAAATAATATTTTGGAAGCATTTCAGTCAGGTTTTAGAAAACACCATTCTACAGAAACAGCACTGGTAAAGGTTTTAAATGATATTTTATTAACTGTGGACTCTGGCAAGTCGGCAGTGCTAGTGCTGTTAGATCTGAGTGCTGCATTTGACACAGTTGACCATGCAGTTCTCCTTTCAAGACTCGAGTATTGTGCAGGCATTCAGGGAGATGCTCTTAAATGGTTTCAGTCTTATTTCTCTAATAGAAGCTTCTGTGTCAATATTGGAGAATTTACGTCAGGCTCTGCCCCTTTAACTTGTGGTGTTCCACAAGGCTCTATTTTGGCTCCGATTTTATTCTCACTGTATATGCTTCCTCTAGGGTCAATTTTTAGGAAATACAATATTTCTTTTCATTGTTATGCGGACGATACCCAGATTTACATGCCCCTTGAATCTGATAAGAGGAGTATTGATACTCTGCTGGCTTGTCTTGCCGACGTGAAAGCCTGGATGTCTGCAAATTTTCTTCATCTTAATGAAAATAAAACGGAGATCATAGTTTTTGAATCTTCCAAAGCATTTAGCTCCTCTGGTTTAGATCTTGGTTCACTGTTTCCACTTGTCAAACCATTAGTGAAGAATTTGGGTGTGTTCTTCGATAGCTCCCTTAAATTTGACAAACAGATCAGTTCTGTGGTCAAAAACAGTTTTTTCCATCTCAGAGTCCTAGCCAAGGTTAAACCATTTCTTTCTTTTAAGGACTTTGAAAAAGCTATTCATGCTTTTGTTTCAACAAGATTAGACTATTGTAACTCCCTTTATATGGGCATTAATCAGTCATCTCTGAACCGTCTTCAGATGGTACAGAATGCCGCTGCTAGGCTTCTTACAGGTGTTCGAAAACGCGAACACATTACTCCTGTTTTAATTTCTCTGCACTGGCTTCCAGCACGTCTCAGGATTGATTTTAAAGTGTTGTTACTGGTTTTTAAATGTCTGAATGGATTAGCACCTGTATATCTCTCTGATTTACTCTCACTTCATAATCCAGTAAGGTCTCTGAGGTCATCCAACCTGAGACAACTAAATGTTCCGAGGGCCAGGTTGAAACTCAGCGGCGATCGTGCCTTTGCTGTCGCCGCACCAAAACTCTGGAATAGTCTACCTGTTAATATTAGAACTGCTACCACGGTACCTGAGTTTAAGGGAAAGCTAAAAACATATCTTTTCTCTCTGGCATTTCAGTAATCTCACATGTGTATTTAGTGATCTTAAGTGTGTAACGTATTATGTTAGAATTTGCTTTTATTAATTTATGTAATTTTTATTGTATTACTGACTGATACTTTGTTCAGCACCTTGGTCAACAATTGTTGTTTTAATGGTGCTATATAAATAAGTAAAGCAGATAAAGCAGCTGGTTGCATGTGTGCATTATGTCCTTCTTGTGAAGTCTGAAATGACAGATTTTATGAGACCTTTTCAATTAAATATATATGAATTATACAAGAACGCTTTGGATCAGTGCCCGACTAGAATCTGTCTCGATGCTGACACTGTGCACAAATTTCAGCAGCCAGCTTGACATATTTTTAGCACATTGTGTTCATTTGTCAGGAGCTATGTAACTGGAAGTGGAGGTTTGTTTGAACCATCTCCTGGGAGAACAAGAGTGTAGTATAACACTGTTTTATCTTGGCTAAGTATTATGCTCACTATTCCTCCAGTTGCATCCAGATAGAGGGATTTTTTTGTGATTTTCCTGGAGGTGAGACACAAAGGATAATATTCTGTGTCCTGTGTACATTTGCACTGCAAAAGGATCAACTTGCAAATATTGCAACAGCAAAGAGCTTGTGAGCATTTTTAACAAGTTGCAATACTAAACTAGACCACATGGTCACCAGTCAGATCTTGTGAGATCTTGTGCCACAAAATATCATTTTTTAGATTTTTTTCTTAATATATACAATATACATATATGCTTGATATTATATATTATTTTTTGCTATATAGTAGTCAACATTTAAAGTGGATCAAAAAAAGTTAATCAAAGTTGTCGTAAGACAAGAACGGGTATTGTTTTGGTTTTAGGACATCTTTGATGAAAGGTTTTGATCCACTTTAAATGCTGACTACTTTAGATCCCTATAAGTATAGTTTACAGAAAAAATGTTGAAGATTAGCGGACAGACTGTCAATTCATTATATGTGTAAAATGGTATTTTCAAGTGATATTATGTTTGATTATGAAATATTTACTCACCACTTTAGCAAGAAGTTTGTCTGCTCTTCTGCAAAATGCAAATTAGCAGCGTAAGACTCCTGTCTTTTAACCCTTTAGCGCGTACGATCACACCGGTGTGATTCGAACGTTTGCCGCATCACGTCATCAGCTGCTGAATTCAAATCGGTTTTGGCGCGTTGGCTGGCTCTGAGCCAGATCGGACGCGCTGAGTGCTTGAATGAATGAATGAATGATGCATTTGTATAGCGCTTTCATGTGTATTTCCGTACACCCAAAGCGCTTTACAATCATATGGGGGATCTCTCCTCAACCACCACCAGTGTGCAGCATCCACTTGGATGATGCGTCGGCAGCCACAGTACAACAGCGCCGGTGCGCTCACCACACACCAGCTACAGGTGGAGAGGAGAGAGTAATATAGCCAATTTTAATGGAAGGGGATTATTAGGAGGCCATGATTGACTAGGGCCAGTGGAGGGAATTTGGCCAGGACACCGGGGTTACACCCCTACTCTTTACGAGAAGTGCCATGGGATTTTTTGTGACCACAGAGAGTCAGGACCTCGGTTTAACATCTCATCCGAAGGACGGTGCTTTTTACAGTATAGTGTCCCCATCACTATACTGGGGCATTAGGACCCACATAGACTACAGGGTGAGCACCCCCTGCTGGCCTCACTAACACCTCTTCCAACAGCAACCTAGTTTTCCCAGGAGGTCTCCCATCCAGGTACTGACCAGGCTCAGGCCTGCTTAGCTTCAATGAGCAACCGATCTTGGGCTGCAGGGTGATATGGCTGTGGCATATATGCTTGTCATATTATCACAACTATTCAGTGTTTTCAACCATATAATGCTTATTTTAGGTTTCAGACATTTAAATACACATACGTACTAGCAAAACCATACATTTATAGTTTTTAAAACACACACTGATGTCTATGGAAGCGGCAATAATGATCCTACAAATATATTCTGACAACATATTTTATTGATATCATATACAGATTACGTAGGTAACTATAAAGTTCACTCTCCTCTTCTCCCAGCTCACCACAGACTTACTTTAATGTCTTTCGGGAGGAGAGGATGAATTTGCGTGTTAGATATCAGATATTTCATAATATAGTGAGCATGCTTGTGAATATTAATAATAAAAAAGGAAAAACGAAATAAAAGCGATCCATGTGTCTTACAGTGCTGTTGTGGCTGTGGTGTGTTACATGACGCGTAGCCATGGAAACAGTAATGCTAAACATTCTAAAATAACGGTTGCCTAAAAAAACTCACTCTTTGGGGATAGATAGAATATTTTAAACTCACGTGTGAAAAGGTTAAACCTTGTCTTATCTAATGAATCTGCTTCTCCCTCCGACCCATGACCTATAATAATTCATTTGAAATTAATGATGTAAGAGTATGTGTACTCTGTAAAAAGAGTACTGTTTGAAAAAATTCAACTATTAGCGATGAACAGAGTAGTAATGAACAGACAAGCAAAGTGATATAGAATGTGAACCATCACAGTGCTGTTATACTAAATATCACCACTCCAAGGACAGAAATAATGATTAAGTATTGCAGTACGTCACGAGTAAAATCAAAAAATTATCGTATGATACTTACTGAATGGTACAGCATGCTTTGTGCCAACCACTTTCAGTTTTCCTCTTTTACTTGTGGGAGATCCCAGACTATTGCCAAATTATTCATCTGGTCACATTCTTTTTCAGTCAGTTTTCCACTCCCGAGTTCAGGGACCACAACTCCACATTGTGTAAATGATTCCTCATGGAAGATGGCACTCTCCCAGTCTATGTCAACATCCACATCCTAGGGATTAAGCATTTAATCATTAAAAATATCGAATTACATTTGCACACTATCTGTATCATCATAAATGAGAGAAATGAAAATCATTCCTACCTCTACATTATCAGGCTTGTGAATGTTGTTATGTAGAAGTCCCACCTCCTACACCTGCTGGGGGCTCATATTTCCCTCAGTGTGAAGGGGGTGATGGTTCCTGTCCTCTACAAATGTCTGCAAGTCTTTGCGGAGATGGGGTAAAAACACAAAGTGGACGAGTAAGATGTGTAGTGTGTTTGAGATATCCAGCAGGCCATCTTCTTCAAGACTCTGCAGGACATCTTAATATGTGCATACTGCTGTCCACACATCACGCCAGAGCAGGGGTCCCCAAACTTTTTTCCGAGAGGGCCACATATTTTTCTTTTCTTTAATGGGGGGCCAGTCGGTTTATTAAAGAAAGACAGATGGGCCGGACTGACTACTAGTAGTAGTAGTATTATTTTATTATGATTTTTCCTGTATTTATTCTACCTTTTAATGCTAGAATAGTTTATTTTGTTAGGCACCACACAGACAACTGATAATTTCTTTTCAAAAGATATACAGGTGCATCTCAATAAATAAGAATGTCATGAAAAAGTTAATTTATTTCAGTAATTCAACTCAAAATGTGAAACTTGTGTATTAAATAAATTTAATGCACACAGACTGAAGTAGTTTAAGTATTTGGTTCTTTTAATTGTGATGGTTTGGCTCACATTTAACAAAAACCCACCAATTCACAACAAATCTCAACAAATTAGAATATGGTGACATGTCAATCAGCTAATAAACTCAAAACACCCACAAAGGTTTCCTGAGCCTTTAAAATGGTCTCTCAGTTTGGTTCATTAGGCTACACAATCATGGGGAAGACTGCTGATCTGACAGTTGTCCAGAAGACAATCATTGACACCCTTCACAAGGAGGGCAAGCCACAAACATTCATTGCCAAAGAAGCTGGCTGTTCACAGAGTGCTGTATCCAAGCATGTTCTCAGAAAGTTGAGTGGAAGGAAAAAGTGTAGAAGAAAAAGATGAACAACCAACCGAGAGAACACCAGACTTGAGAGGCTTGTCAAGCAAAATCGATTCAAGAATCCACTGTGTTTTTTGAATCACACGTCAAACTCTGCCTTCATCATTTTCAGCACTTCCACAGACTTTTCAACTGGAAATGGGGCCACTGGGTTCTCAGCTGAAAACTTTGGGTAACTGGGAGATGAGTGAAGTCTTGCTTTCGCACCTGTCCCACAAGCAGTGCTAGTTTCACCTTAAATGCTATTGAGTCATTTTGTCATCGCTCTGAATTTTCTAGCTGCCTCGCGCATCACCTGTTCGATTGCGATGACACAGTATGTTAAATGTACCAATCTGTAGGTGAATTTAACAAATAATTGGGCTATATGATAATAACTGAGGGAAATTTTAGTTTGAAAGCCAACCTTTATAATCAAATACCGATATGATAAAAGTAAAACATATTTACAACCTCTAATTTTCATTTTTTATTTTCAAAATATGTCTCTGGCATTGTTCAGAGGGCCGGTCCAAATGTGGGGGTGGGCCGCATTCGGCCCGCGGGCCTTAGTTTGGGGACCCCTGCTATAAACCATTACTGTTCATTTGATTGGAGAGAATACAGCTCCGCTCCTCTTTTGTCAATGACTGTGTCACACCCTCCACCAAACACAACACACTACACCACACCCAGCATTTAGGACGCTAAAGGGGCCTCCTGCACCCACCAACCAGCCAAAGAATTTGGCGGCCCTAGAATTTATTTCTGGTCCCTAGTGCTTCCTCGTAAGTGGGAAGAAAACTTTTACTAGAGTGAGTGTTTAAGAGAGAAATCTGAGGCTTAAATCTGCACAAGAGTCATTCAGAAGCTTCAATTGAAGATCAAAGATTTCAAACATTCTTTTTTATGCTAATGACTCTGTCATTGTGACATCATACTGTGTATTTCAATCTGGCAGTGTGTTCTTCATGAGCAGTAGTAATTTGTCTCGGACACCACAAATTGAACTCATTACTAGGCCCATTGCATTGCTATAGTGCACTGAATGCTGGATGTGGTGTAGTGTGTTGTGGTTGACGGGGGGTGTGACAGGGATTAATAAAATTGCTCCAATACTTGAACACACTGATGTCACGATACTGTGCTGGGAGGAACGACGGAGTCGTAGATCAAAGGAACAGAGTTTATTATAGTCCAAAGAAAGACACAGGGTAATCCACACAAGGAAATAGGGAAGACAGACGTATTGGACAATAGAGACCCAACAGAGACAGAATGCACAGACTTTGATTTTAATATAAGGGGTAACTGGGGAACACGGGTGCACAAAATGACTCAACATAGGACTGGACTAAAGGAAAGGAACGGGACCAAAAAAGGGCACACAGAAACGAAAACAGGTCCATATTCCAGGCATATCGTCCCCCTTCTGGAAGGCGCATCCTTGCACTGATGGAACAACAGGAGGAGGAGAATGGACATCCGGGAGGAGGATGACGAACAGAGCCCAAGGAGGAGCCTTCCTCTGTATGTCCTCGTGTCTCCTTCCCTTTCTCAGGGAACAAGGGTTGTAGTTGTAACCCGAAACGGTGATGTTAAAAATGCTAACAATGTCCTTTATTGTGCTTCAACCAAAAAACTGCACTTCCTGTGAGATCTCTTTTCAATTCATGATACAAATGTGAAGTTCTTACATTGTAGACAGAGCAAACACATCCATATTATTCCTTGCGCTTTTATGCATTACCGAGTCAACTAGCTATATTGTGTTGGACTGAGCTTAAAGTGTACAATGGACAAAACATAATGAGAAACATAATTAGAAAGTTCCATTCTATACATTTAGTTTGAAACTCACTCTACACTAAGGGGATCTGTTAGGCTTCTCTCTATTATGAATTTTCATGTGCCTGTCAAGGCTTCCTTTTTGACTGAAACAGTGTTCACACTGTTTGCATGTGTGAGGCCTCTCTCCAGTATGAACAAACATGTGCTTGTTAAGGGCTCCTTTTTCATTGAAACTCTTTCCACACTGTTGGCATGTGTAAGGCTTCTCTCCAGTGTGGACTCTCATGTGAATGTTAAGGCTTCCTTTTAGTTTAAAACTCTTTACACACCACTGGCAGGTAAAAGGGCTCTCCATGGTGTGAATTTTCTGGTGGACTTCAAGGTTTCCACTTTGATTGAAACTCTTTCCACACTGTTTGCAGGTGTAAGGCTTCTTTCCAGTGTGAATTCTCATGTGTGTGTTAAGGTGTCCTTTTTGAGTGAAACTCTTTCCACATTGTTGGCAGGTAAAAGGGTTCTCCGTAGTGTGAATTTTCTGGTGGACTTTAAGATTTCCACTTCGAGCTAAACTCTTTCCACAATGTTGGCAGGTGTAAGGCTTCTCTCCAGTGTGAAGTCTTATGTGTCTGTTAAGGCTTCCTTTTAGAGTGAAACTCTTTCCACACTGTTTGCAGGTAAAAGGGTTCTCTGAAGTGTGGATTTTCTGGTGGACTTCAAGGTTTGTAGTTTGAGCTCTTTTTTGTGTAGAAGTATTTACAGACTCTAATGAACAAACTGATTTTTCTCCAGATATGAAACCATGAAGATTCTCAAACTGATTTTTCTCTTCAGTTTCATTCAGTACTTCTCTCTCCTCTTTCAGTGCTGTTAGGTCTAAGGTGGAAAAAAAGGAATAAAAGTTAACCTCAGTTTAATGGCACAAAACAATTAACATCAAAACATGTAGATATGTAATGCATGTATGCTAGATCCTATACCACGGTGTCCAAACCTGATCCTGCTCAGCCGGTACCCTACAGAGTTTAGGCTGGCCGTTATACAATTAATAAAAAACCTAGAAAATCTAATGACAGAGTTTAGGATCTATATATATGATGTGACGAGTCTCTCTGGGCTCATCAGCGTCGCCCTGGCAACCAACGCAGCACACCTGCACGTCCTCATCATGGGCTGATCGGTCCCAGCTGCCGGCGATCATCAAGTGGATTTAAAAGCCACCACCAAGCACACTTCGACAGACAACTGTCTCAATGCTGATCGTACTGGTTCTAATCCTTTGTCTCTTATCTCTCAGAAGGCAGCGAGTGACCGACAGCCCGTTTGAGCACGCCTGGACACCCACCTTCACGAGCACGAGGACAACACAGGAGCACCAGCCACGAGAGCACCACGAACTTTAATTCCCCCTTCACTTCAACACGTACTTCTTTTTTAATAAAATCCACCCTCCGGGGCTTCTGCTCACTATCCACCTTGTTGTGTGTTTTCTCCCACGTGACATCTGGTGGAGAATGCGGGCATTGCAGGAGAATTCACAAGTGTTGGCACTGCACCGCATTAATTTGTTTTTTTTCTTTTTGTTCACCCCCTCAGCATCGATCGGCGCCCTCTCTCCCCGTGGAAAATAGAAGAGCTGCTGCAACGCCTCACCGAAGTAAGCATCCGCCAGCAGCAAAATGTGGAACATCTGGCCACTCGGCAGGGCAGAGCTGAAGAAGAACTCGCCGCCCTTCGTGCCCAAGCCGCCCAGCCAGTTCCACTACCTGATCCCCGAATGCGGGCCGCTCGGCTGTTACCCAAGATGACAGCTCACGATGATGTTGAAGCATTCTTACAAATGTTTGAAACTACAGCCCACCGAGAAGGATGGCTGCTTGAGGACTGGGCTTCGGCGCTGGCACCCCTTCTCACCGGAGACGCTCAGCGGGCTTATTTCTCTCTTCCCCCTGCGATCGCTGAGAGCTACACGGAGGTGAAGCGTGAAATCCTCGCCAGATTTGGTCTATCCCCCATCTGTGCGGCGCAACAATTCCACGAGTGGGAGTTTAAAGCCCGGGTGCCAGCCCGAGCCCAAGCCGCTGAACTCGTCCGCTTAGCCCATCATTGGCTGTTGGATGGAGACCCCGACGCAGCTCAGGTAGTGGAACGAGTGGTCATCGATCGCCTCCTCCGCGCCCTGCCTCAGTCCCATCGTCAGGCGGTGGGGATGAGGAACCCCGCCACCGTTCTCGCCCTTGTGGAGGCGATCGAGCTGGCGGATGCGGTCCACCATCGGGAGGCCGGGGAGAGAGCACCGCCGTTTCCCCGGAGGGTGGTCCAGGAGCGACGCGCGCCGGAGGCCACCTCGCGCGCAGTTGGCAGACCGACGGTTCCCTCTCCGATGGACGAGCCAATGCCAACCGCTGAAACCACGACGCCTCCGCGGACGTGGCTGGCGGGCTGCATCGTCCATCAGCGCGTCCCACCTGCGGCTCCAGAGGCGGACGTGAAGCTAAACGGCAAGCCCATCCGGGCGCTTCTGGACTCGGGCAGCGCGGTCACCCTCGTCCAGGCCCAGCTATGTCCTCCTCACCATGGCCAGAAGAGTTACCTACCGATCACGTGTGTGCACGGGGACACCCAACAAGTTCCAGCTCGCTGCGTGAACATCACCGCCGCCCATGGCACCTGGTCGCTGGAGGCTGGATTAATGGAAAATTTACCAATCCCCCTACTGCTTGGAAGAGATTGGCCGGGGTTTGACCGCCTGCTCGCCGCCGCCGCTCAGCCCGCCAGCCCGGGAGGGAACCGTCGCCGCCGCAGCCGGCCAAGAGGACCCCGCCGCCGGCCAGCGCTGCTAGCTTCGGACAGCGGGAGAGATGGTGAGTCCCCCTCTCAAAGCGCTAATCTCTTTTATGATGTCTTCCAACAGGCCAGCCAGGGGGGCTCTTTCGCCAAGGACCAGCGGGAGGACGATCGTTTAACCCCCTGGGGCCGACGGTCACGCCGGCGTGACCAACCTACTTTTTTTAAGATCAGTGCAAAAGACACTAAAAATACTTTGTCGGTTTCAGGCATACAAATTAGAGCTATACATCATTGGAAGCTGTTAAGTGTGTAGTTTTATTTGTGCACACTAACAAGAGCAAAAGAACGCTGTGCTTTTTTTATAGAATAAAGAAAACAAACAGGTTGATTTCTGTTTTCTCTGTCTCTGCGAACTGCTTTTAGAAATGCGTCACTTAAATCATTCAAACTCGGTGAATACTCAGCACACAAACAGAAGAGTGGTATCTACAGAAAGCTTGATATGTATGCTTTTAAAGGAAGTAAGTTTTAGCGAAAACAAATATTCTGTAATAAAGTAATCCATATGAAACAAAAGGTATGTCTAGTCTATCCAGTTGCAACTGATTATATCTAATGAGATCACGCCCACGTGCGAAGAACGATTGATATTTAAATTAGCCATGTGCTACAAGCGCGGCAAGGAAACTCCCACATCACAGCAAACAAAGAAACACGTCTTTTCAAGTTCATCTTGGTTACAGTTCGTTTCTGAAACTAAGACATGCTGTGAGGAATAAGACTTATATTTACCTCAATCATAAGAAGGACGTGATGCAACGCAAACCCAGCAGGAGGAGACATTTACATGAGTAAGTCTTACTTTAATTTTCCTACTAGCTTTCGCTGTTATTTACTTTGACGAAACGTGTACACATTTTACTAGTTAGACTTATTCCAAACTATAATTCCTGACTATATACATAATGAAACATTATGAAGTACGTTTGATTGCATTGCATCTCTAACTATGCCAGGATATTTTTTATGTTTTAGAAAACGATGCGTTTATGACTGTAAGATGCATTTATGACAATATGTTTATGTAAGATGCAAGATCATATTAATTTATTTTATTGTATAACAGTAGGGTGTAAAAGTAATATGAGTGTTTACACTGAATGTATGTTTACATCACGTTTATTTGTAATATAGTGCTAAACAATAATTATTAGTTTCTCAGATATTACATGTCCTTTTTTACATTAGTACAAATGCTAGAATCTATGACTATACTATATACCAGTTATTCCCCTGTAAAGGGAAGTGTGTCCAAACCTTTGCCTGGTAGTGTGTGTGTGTGTGTGTGTGTGTGTGTGTGTGTGTGTGTATTTATTTATTATAGATGCTCCTAATATGAATAGGCTCACAGATGTTTTGCTTTTGTTGTTTTTAGTGCTCAGAAACCTGCTCAACAGATGAATCTTGCTGTCCTTTCCTTGAGTCTCTTCAAACTGTTTTCCTCTGAGAGCGCTGTACAAACTTCAGATGATACAGATAAAAGTACAGTACAAATACAGATATTTAAAGTGCACACACTTTAATATCAGGTAAGATTTACTTGTTTTATTTGTTGAACTGAATTCAGAAAAAGTTTTCAGGAATGCCACAAAGTCTGTGCACATCTGTGTGGTTAGATGAGGGAGCTCAATATTGTGTCTTTGACCTTCATTATGTATGTTTTGATTATACTGTGTTGTAAATAAAATATAAATAATCTAAAAAAACGATTTTTTTTAATCTTCTCACATTGTTTCTTCTTCTGCTAGTCAAATCAGTCACTGACTACGTTTACATGGACACCAGTAATCTAATTAATGACCTTATTCTGAATAAGACAATAATATGATTAAGCTGTTTACATGAGTTGCTTTTAGAATATTCCTTTCATGATCCCGTTTTACATGTTATAGTACATAGATCGATTAATGACACACATCATTACGTCCACACGCGACGCTATCAGTTCATCTTCGTTATAGACTTTTGGATGTTTGGGTTTTAATTTTACAAAAGCTTGAAGTGGCTCTGGACATAGACAACATTTTTTAGAATGTGTGAGTTAAAATTTGCCGTGGTCGCATTTGTGCGAGTGCATGCTGTGCTGCTCCAAAGCGTCTGCTCCATACAGCGAGCGTTTCAGAGCCAGTCAGTTTTTAGGAGAAAAAAAAAACACACGCAAGCACAGTCACCGAAAGCCAGTTTAGTTTTACTTTTTTTGTTTGTTTTCATTTTGAAAACCCTGTTATCTTTGCCGTTTACCTCACATTACGCTTTGGAGGCTTTCTTTTATTAATTTTTTTATTAATTATTTTGATTGCTCAGTGTTTGCGCGCCCTGTAATAAATTGTTTAGTCGGCATATAACAGCATGTGATGGAGTCCATGCCTCGTCTTATTAGTTTTTGTTAATAAATGCTATATAAGCTAGTTTTAATTTATTTTTGTTATGCTGTTTAATTAAAAATAACAAATCCATCTTTTAAGAATTTGTTTTAATCTTAAAATTGATAGGTGTAGCCTTATATATGCAAGCAAAACCAAGATCATGAATTCGAAAGTAAAAGTAAAAAGCATCCTAAGACATTCCAATAGCGGAAATCCCGTTCACAAAATTAAAATAAATACTTACAAATAATACTAATGAAAAAGGGGGTTGAATGTTAAAAACGTTTCCATAAAACTAAAAATTATGATAACAAACTAGGCTATTTATCAGCAATGAGCATTGATTAAGCCCATGTTGTAGCAAAAAATAAATAAATAAAAATGAAACCAAAGCGCGACCAACTGAGAGCGTTATGCCGCGTTCCAGACAACCCGTTACCCGTGTTTTTCCAAACTTCTACCCGTGAAAGTGCACTGGAACGGCACTCAAACCCGTGAATTCCCACCCGTGAACTCGTACTAGATCGACGACGTACTCCCAGTTCTGAGTTCTGACGTGACATAGCCCGAGAAACAACAATAAAGCCTCTAGGGGTGCGGTTTTTAGTGGCACACGGTGGAAAAATAGAGTTTAGGACAATATAACGTTGCAATCAAATTATTAATACTATAAAAATAATAAATGCTTGGCGTGGCTTGCCTGGAACGCTACAAAGTCCTGAGTCGTGGTTTGAACACGTGATTTACGAGCTCAAAAACCTGCCTGGAACGCAGCATTAGTGTGTATCCTGTCACAAAATGTGGCAAAAAGTCCTACACAAGGGGAATAGTCTGATTAAGGTGTGTACATGTCTTCCATAATGCGACTAAAATAGGAATACTCCACCTGTCTTAATTCGATTTGTGTTTACTCAGATTATGACTTTAGTCGGATTAAATTAATCAAAAATATCAGTTTACATGGTTGCTTCTTAATCAGAGTATTGACTTAATCGCGTTAAAATCGGAATATTGTTGTCCATGTAAACGTACTCATTGATGGGGCCATTAGGGAGGGCTCTTTTGTCTTTCAGGTGTGAATTTCTAAATATTCATGGGCCATTGCCACACCTATGAATAATCCCTTTCGATCACAAAACATGTTTTAGAAAATTACATCAATATATTGTTTTTTCTGAACGAGTGAACAAGATGATTTTCACATCATTTGGTTGATAAAATTCTAGCCTACGACATCCAATTATCAAAAGTCTTGTAAAGAAATGTCCTATATGTGCTTCATGGCCTTATTTCAGTGACTTCAAAACTTTAGTTTTTCACTAACCATGCATAAACGTAGTTTTCTCAAAAACACAACCATGTACATTAATGTTGCTTACATATTATTGTAGCCCAATATGTGCTGATTACAATGTAATCAGACTTTAGCCATTAAAATGTTTTTAAGATACTGAAAAAACAACAAATGTCAGGGCATGTCAAACTTCTTCAGGGCCTCAAAACACCCTCAGGCCCCAGAGGGATAAAGCACTGTTGGAACCAGGTCAGAGCCATCGACGGCAACGACGTCCTCCCACGGCCCCATCCTCTCCCGCATTTCATCATCCGAAGCGGTCTGCTATACTGCGTGGCCCAGCGACGGGGGGAGGAGGATGAGCTTTTGGTCGTTCCCCGAACGAAGACGGAGACTATCCTGGAGTTGGCCCACTCCCATCCGATGGCAGGTCACCTGGGGGCAGCGAATACCATCCAGCGGATCTGGGACCGCTTCCATTGGCCGGGCCTGGAGGCCGATGTGAAGGGGTTCTGTAAAGCCTGCCCGACCTGCCAGCGCACAGCACCCAGGACTCCTCCCCCCAGCCCTCTGATTCCTTTACCCATCATCGAGGTGCCCTTCGAGCGGATCGGATTGGATCTCGTAGGGCCGTTGCCTAAGTCTGCCCGAGGACACGAACACATCCTCGTCATCGTGGATTACGCCACCCGGTATCCAGAAGCAGTCCCCCTGAGGAAAGCCACAGCGAAAGCCATCGCCCAGGAACTGTTTCTGTTGGCCAGCCGGGTGGGCATACCGACTGAGATCCTGACTGACCAGGGAACACCGTTCATGTCCCGGCTAATGGCTGACCTCTGCAGGCTGCTGCGGGTGAAACAGTTGAGGACAACCGTCTACCACCCGCAGACCGACGGACTCGTTGAGCGCTTTAATCAAACTCTGAAGCAAATGCTCCGAAGGGTGGCAGCCGAAGACAAGCGGGATTGGGACCTCATGATCCCCTACGTCCTCTTCGGCATCCGTGAGGTCCCCCAAGCCTCAACTGGTTTCACCCCCTTTGAGCTCCTGTTCGGCCGCCAGCCACGGGGGCTGCTGGATGTCGCTCGGGAGGCTTGGGAGCAGCAGCCTGCCCCCCACCGCACGGTCATCGAGCACGTCAAACAGATGAGGGAACGGATTGACCGTGTCATGCCATTAGTCCGGGAGCACCTGAGCAAGGCATAGCAGGCCCAACAACGCCACTACGATCGGGCAGCCCAACCACGGGAATTCCAACCGGGAGACAGGGTGATGGTCTTGGTCCCCACCTCCGCTTGTAAGTTTCTGGCAACCTGGCAAGGCCCGTACACAGTAATGGAGAAGGTTGGACCCGTTACCTACCGGATACGCCAACCTGGACGGAGACAAGCAGAGCAGTTATATCATATCAACTTATTGAAGAAGTGGCAAGGGACCCGGGACCAGCTCGCCGCCCTCAGTCTCACCGATCCCGTGGTTGTCGACATGGATCCCCATCTGTCGGCTGCCCAGAAGACCGAGCTGCAGCACCTGGTCAGTCAGTTCCAGGATGTGTTCTCCTCCAGGCCCGGGAAGACCAACGTCACCTACCACGACATCAGGACGCCCCCTGGAGTGATCGTCAGGCAACGGCCCTACCGAGTCCCAGAAGCTCGTCGGCAGGCTATAGAGGACAAGATCCAAGAAATGCTGAAGTTGGGGGTAATTGAACCATGGTCCAGCCCCATTGTAATGGTACCCAAGCCGGATGGCACCCTCCGCTTCTGCAATGACTTCCGCCGCCTCAACGAAGTCTCCGAATTCGACGGCTATCCCATGCCTCGGGTCGACGAGCTGTTGGACCGCCTGGGGAGGGCCCGGTACATCTCCACCCTGGACCTAACAAAGGGATACTGGCAGGTACCCCTTTCATCCTCTGCTAAACCGAAAACTGCTTTTTCTACCCCTAGTGGCCACTGGCAGTACCGGACCCTCCCCTTCGGCCTGCATGGAGCGCCTGCCACGTTTCAGCGCATGATGGACATCGTTCTGAGGCCCCACCAAGCATACGCGGCGGCCTACCTAGATGACGTCGTCATCCATTCCGAGGCATGGGATGAACATCTGGAATGTCTGCGGAGGGTGCTCTCGGAGCTCCGGCGGGCTGGACTGACCGCCAACCCCTGCAAATGCCTTTTTGGGGTTGGCGGGGTACTATCGCTGTTTTATCCCCAACTTCTCCTCTTTAGCCGCCCCCCTGACAGACCTGACCAGGAAGGGGCAGCCAGAGAAGATCTGTTGGACGACAGCCACGGAGGAGGTCTTCGCTCGGCTCAAGACGGCCCTCTCCTCGTCGCTGGTGCTCCGCGCTCCCGACTTCGGCTGCCCCTTCCTGCTGCAGACGGATGCCTCCGATACCGGACTAGGAGCCGTCCTGTCACAGATCCAGGAAGGTGAGGAGCATCCCATCATTTATATCAGCAGGAAGCTGTCCAAGGCAGGAGGCCCTGGCCATCAAGTGGGCAGTCCTGGAGCTGCGTTACTACCTTCTCGGCCGTAAGTTCACCCTGGTGACCGACCATGCCCCCCTACAGTGGATGGCCCGGGCCAAGGACACCAACGCCAGGGTGACCCGCTGGTTCCTCGCGCTCCAGGACTTCCACTTCGAAGTGCGACATTGGGCCGGGGCCGCCAACGCCGATGGACTCTCGCGGATGTGGACAGCTTTTGCAGGTCTGTCAGGGGTCATTCCCCACCCACCCCTTATTTCACCCCTACTATAATTTTGTGCACCCTGAAAAATACAAAATCTAAGATAAACTAATGAAATTTATATTATATAACTGGGTCTAACAATCATAGCAAACATCAGTCCTGACTCTTCAAAAATGTTTTTATTTTTTGTGTAAGGCACCACAATTCTAAATAAAATAAAATGCTTTGACATGTGACATGAACCAACCAATCAGCTTCATCCTTTCCTTTAAGAACATTGAAAGCACTGCCAAGGTGGAGAAACAGCTTATCATAGCTGTACATGAATAAACATTTTTAAATAAATTTAATATCAGAGCTACTGAAAGGGATTTTTAATGCTGAAAATCCATTTATCCTTTGCTGAAACTTCTGCGTATTTATGGAGAGCGCATGTCATGGTTGCTTAGTAACGGCAGACGCCACTGGAGCAGCGCAAGCTCGAGAGCAGTTTGGAAAGAAAGAGAAAGCGGCGTGCCTGGCGTTTTCCACGTGTTTTTAGGCGCGACATGTGAACGGCCCCTAAAACAGATTCACTGTGATGACAACCTCTGACGTGAGATATAAGATATTTGTTGTGTTAAAACTTGACGGCTTTTTACCTCCTCTCGGAATCCTTGATGTTGCAAATAGCAGAGATGGGACAAATTCATTGTTTGGCAAATCACAAGTAAGTCTCAATTCATTGCCCTCGAGTCCCGAGTCAAGTCCCGAGTCAAGACAGGCAAGTCACGAGTCAAGTCCCAAGTCCTACGCTTTGACTTTCGAGTCTTTTCGAGTCTTTTTAACAGAAAAATAAAATGTATACAGATTATGTATGGTTGTAAGATCTGTACTTATTAAACAAACCTTTTTTTATGAAAGAACATTGCTCAGATAAAAATACAAATGTAATTTTCTGACAAAGTGCTGAACAGTGCTGCGTCTCGTCTCCACCGCACATTGCACAAGAACGAGTTGACCTTGTATTGCAGAACAGGTCTGAAAAACTGAACCAACTTTCTGAAATTGTCTTCACCTGAAATGATTCAAAACTAAAATATATCCTTAAACTAAAAGCCTTCAGCCTCAAAACATGTTCTTGGATGAAGAGAGGATCAAAAATATAGTCCTCCAAACAGTATTACATTTACTTAAATGTATCATTCATTCAAAACTTACCCTTCTTTTTGCAACTTCAAGTGTCGAAAAATTTCGTGCAATTCGTTTTTTTGTTGACTAGGGGTGAGCGGGGCACAACCTAACGTGGGTTATCAAATATTTCCACACATGCTAGCATAACCAAATTCACGGTATTTACTAGTTGCCATAGCAACACTGCAGAGAAAAGAATTAAACAAATCATCTACAGTGATGCATAAAGTGTTGCATAGAAGAACAAATTAGAAACATTACTTAAAAAAATCAAATAAACAACGTAAACAAAACTGTTGTTGAATAATACACAAGTTGAACATTATTTACAGAAATATATAAAGGTTAAAGTTTAATTTATTTAGTGAATTTGTTCAAGTTATTAAGATTAAATTACAGAAATAGAACAAAAAATAGAAAACAGTAAAAAATAAATAAATGAACAAGAACAAGTAACTAACTTAATGTCCTTCTTTCAAAGTGTAATTGACTTGATTAAATTCAGTGCATCGAGGGATTCCATTCATGGTCCAGCGATTCAGTGTCTCCATCTAAAGATACTAGGGCTGTCCCCGACTATGAATTTTCATAGTCGAATCAGAATTTTCGAATCTTTCTATAGTCGACCGATAGTCGAATCATCTTATGTGCGTGTGTGAATGGGTTGGGAGGGGCACGACACTATAGTCAGCAGGAGGGTAAAACTATTTTTATTTTATTTTATAAGCGACCAAAACTGCCTGCCAACTGACAGACAAACTTATTTAGGTTTAAATAAAAACACAGAACGCGTCTTTTAGTTCTAAAAACGCGAGGCGCACAGCACTGCCTTTTTTGGTGACTTTTAATGAAAGAGCAGTGTGCTGCGGTTTTTTTATGTTGCTAAGCAACGACCAAAACAGCTGTCCTGTCAGTCAATTCAAAGGATTATAGCGCGAGCGCTCTAACTTAGTTTTTTGCTGTTAAGTAAACTGTCATATTAGCAGAAACCCTAAATAATACAGCTCCGGGTTACCCACGATAGACACCAAAGGTTTCTCCTCCATTTCTTGCAGTCTCCGGACTTTTTAAGCAACGGTAAACTTTCGCCATCACAACAGAAGACCCGCATCTCCATTCATTCGATTGGACAATGGAAAAGAACGCGAATGACGTTGGGTGTTTTTCCGCTCAGAGTTGATTTTTTTTTTTCAACTTCAGGCGCTCAGAGCGCTCCTGCAAAACGCGAGGCGCAGCAGCCGGGGGCGCATAAACAGGGCACAGAACGCTCACTGCCAACAGAAAACCATTCAAAAGAGGCGCCTCCAACTGCAAAAACGCGTCAAGATGGTCCTCATCTCGTCATGCATCAGAGAAAGTGAAAATTAAATTTGTCACAGGGGTGGTTGGAATTATTCACAAACACGTTAAAAATATTTACTGAACGCTTCTTTCTTTTCACTTTTGTTTTTACTGCATTATCATAATCAAAGGCTGTATATAACTTAATATAACCGTACAAAACCAGTAGTTCTGTGTGCAATTAGACATTGAGCACCCCCATATTGGCAAAATGGTATGATGCTCGTTTCACCCGCGAAGATTCGACTGTGAGATCGGTGGTCGAATCAGGCTCCGCATATCGATGCATCGAATCTTCGACTATTCGGGGACAGCCCTAAAAGATACCACACTTTCTTCTGGCTCCGGGGTTGCTACACCCAGAAGTGGATCCAGCAATTCCCCACTCTGACCTGGATCCAAGGATGTCCCTCCTTGAACTGGATCAGGTGATTCCTCATCCTGTTCTGGATCTAGGGATGCCTGATCCTGTGCTTCCTCATTGGTAGGTGAACTCAGGCATTTTATGCTTAGGACATGCTTTTGAACATGCCGTACTCTCAGTTGCAATGTTAGTTGCTTCACTAAATCATCTGGGTTGCCTGCATAGAAGTGGGCTGGCGCAACATAATCATCCAGCCCACTGTCAAGTAGTATAAGGGTGTCGTTTTTTTGAGACACCCCAATTATTTCCAGGTCTTGGTCCAGTATCTGCTGGTCAATAATCTGGAAATAAAAATAAAAAAAACAATGCACTTATAGGGTAAGGGTTAGTGTTATGGTTAGATTTGTAACAAATGTAGTCTTAACCCTTAAAGACCTAGAACATTTTTGGGGCACCTGAGGCACCTGTATATTTCTTTGTTTTTTTCAGACCTATTCTAGCAGTCAGCATCAATTGCCATATATCATTATAAACATAAGAACTTGAACTCTATGTCTAGCTAGTTTAAAATTACAATTTTCCTTTTGTTTTCTCAAAAAATTAGTGAATTTCCAGAATTGTAGGAAAAACGCTAGCAACAATTAGGTGTTTTTTTTACTGTGTACTCAAACAAAAACTTCTGAAGTTTGGATTTTTTTCTTTAAAAATTTGTATTTTTTTCTTTAAAAATTTCTTTAAAAATTGTATTTAGGGGGGGGCGCTAGTGAGTTCCATATGGAGTAGACGTGTTTTTTCGTGCTCCTCATTTCCCTTGATAATTCTTCATTTTTACCAATAATTTCACTGTTAAAGTTTGCTCATTACCATCGCAAACGGCATGACTAAGTCCAAAGCAAAGAAAGGAGACAAATCAGCAGAGGATGCAGGTGAACAAGGCGTCGGTCAGTCAGACGACGCACAGGCCGTTGCTAACTCTACAGACCCTGTTAATCTCGCTGACGTTATGGAAGCTATCAAATCAATGAACGGCTCCATGAATGAAAAATTCGATTCTTTGGAATCTACGTTGTCTCAGACCTTGGCGACACTGTCGGAAGTTACTTCACGAGTTACGGAACTGGAAAAGGCTAGTGCAGATTATGAGGGCCGCATTTCTGAACTTGAGGCACATTGTCGTGACTGGTTCGATACATGCAAATCACTGACATCTAAATTAGATGATCTTGAAGGGCGCTCGCGGCGGCAAAATATTAAGATAATTGGTCTTCCTGAAAAACTGGAGGAGGGCCGCCCGACTCAGTTTGTTGCTGACTTCCTTGTGCAACTCCTTGGCGCCAGTAACTTTTCGAAACCTCTGAAGATTGACCGAGCCCATCGCACGGGTCCGGTTGGTAACGCACGATCCCGTCCTCGGACGATGGTGGCCAAGCTGCATCACTATCCGGACAAAGAGAAGATTCTACGTCTTGCGCGGCTGTCTTCTCCCCTGATGTATAACGGAGCGCGCATTCTCATCTTTCCCGACTTCACCTCCGAGGTTCTGAAGCAGCGCCAAGCTTTCAACGGCGTAAGGAAAAGGCTCAAGGAGGCTAACGTTCGTTACGGGTTGCTCTTCCCTGCCCGTCTTCTCGTGACTCACAACTCATCTAAACATGTTTTTGATTCCGCTGAGAAGGCACAAGCTTTTGTTGACTCTATCACAGTTGAGGACAACTCTTCTTAGTCTGCATAACTACGGTGTGTTCGCAGGTAAAAGGTTGGGCAAGATGTCATGACTTTTAAGTGTTCTGTTCTTTACCACCTGCGGGACCTATCTGAATGTTTTCTCACAGTTGATGTTGATCAGTTTGATCTACATGCTTGTTAATTTTTCATCTAGTTATGAGCATAATGTGTGACAGAGCATTTATTGTATATATTCATTTACTCTTTTGACCAACTTGTGTTTTTTTTTTTTTTCGTTATAATTAATGTTTAAAGGGATTTGAGGTGCATTTCAGCCTTAGGTATTTTCCTCTTTTTTTTGGTTGCTTCGTTTATTGTTTTTATGCTGCTCTTTATCTCACTTTTTGGCTCCACGGTATATATGGGGGTTTTATACCGCTTGGTTTGGGAAAGCGGCTGGGATGGGGTGGGGGGACGTAGTTTGTGTTTACTGTTGTTGCTTTTTGTTTACCCTTCTTTTTATCTGTGCCATTATGTTATTGTAGTTGAATTTGTGTTTGTTGTAAAATGGCACATAGTATAGCTTCCTCACAAGGAGGCGGTATTACTTTAGCCAGCTGGAATGTTCGCGGCCTGAATAGTCAGGTGAAGCGAGCTAAAGTGTTTTCATATTTGCACTCCATTTCAGCTGACATAATTTTTTTACAAGAGACCCACATTAAACATGGTGATCAGAAACGCTTGAAATGTAACTGGATTTCTCAGGTCTTTCAATCCACGTTTTCGTGTAGGGCCAGAGGTGTTGCAATTTTGTTTCGTAAATCAGTCCCGTTTAAACATATTTCTACATTAACAGACCCTAACGGTCGTTATGTTCTTGTCACTGGGTTAATTGCTTCCAAACATTTTACTTTTTTAAATATCTATGCCCCTAATTATGACGATCCGTCTTTTTTTCGTAAGGTATTTAGTTTATTACCTTCTTTTACAGATACTCACTTTATGGTTGGTGGCGACTTTAACTGCATATTGGATCCGGCTTTGGATAAATTTCCTGTTCGCTCAGATTCTTCTCTTAACTGTACATCGGTTATTAAACATCTCACAGAGTCATTGAATATTGTGGATATCTGGAGGCTACACCATCCTGTTGACAAGGAGTACTCTTTCTTTTCTCATGTCCACAAATCGTATTCAAGAATAGATTATTTTTTTATAGATTCTAAATTACTACCTAATGTCTCTACATCTAAATATTACAACATACTGATCTCTGATCATTCTGCTGTTACAGTATCTTTTGATTTTGGTTGGGCAAAGCCAAGTTATAATTGGAGATTTAATACTTACCTCCTTTCCGATGCAAAATTCTGCCAGCATATTTCAGATTCTTTGACAGAGTTTATTGAGACCAATGATAAAGCTGATGTTTCTGACTCTGTGTTATGGGAAACTTTTAAAGTAGTAATGAGGGGACATATAATTTCCTATGAGTCAGCTGCAAAGAAAATCAGACAAAAACGCTTAGCGGAGATAGATGCACATCTTACCCAGTTGGAAAAATTATATAGGGATACCGCAGACTCCTCTGTCTTAAATGATATTATGTCACTTAGGTATGAATACAATAAGATTACTTCGGATCAGGTGAATAAGATGTTGTTAAAAATTAAACAGAGACATTTCGAGATTGGGGATAAACCAGATAAACTATTAGCTCAGCAATTAAGGGGTTCGTATGCTAGCAGATCAATTCATCATATTGCTGATAAAGATGGTAAAATTTTGACTAATCCAAAGGAAATTAATAAACGCTTTATGGAATTTTATGCAGATTTGTACAAATCCAAGACTTCTGTATCTTTGGAGGCTATTGCAGACTTTCTTCATTCTCTCCCCCTTCCAAAATTAAGCGATGCTGACCAGGAAATGTTAAATGCCGACATTACTATTCAAGAGATACTGGATGCATTTAATGCGTTTCCTAATGGGAAGGCTCCTGGCCCTGACGGCTTTTGTATCGAATTCTATAAGAAATATGCTGGTAAGATTGCACCTCTTATGTTACGGATGTTCAATCATTCGTTTTGTGAGCAGAAATTTCCTCCTTCTCTCTACTTCGCCAATATTTCTTTACTTCTTAAGAGAGGCAAGGATGAGACGAACGTGTCCTCTTTTCGCCCAATTGCTCTTCTTAATACTGATTTAAAAGTGTTCACCAAAATTTTGGCAACTAGATTAAACAAATGCATTTCAACTATTATTCACCCCGATCAGGTTGGCTTTGTCCCTAATACAGATCTGGCCATTTAAAATGCGCGCGGGAAGTAAAGTGGTCTCGCGTGACGCCGGTGTATTCCAAGGGAACACGGAAAATACAATGACATAGGAAAGACATGATCAGTAGGGGGCAGTCATGTAACGCACTGGACTGGAGCAGGCTGAAAACATTGCTGCAAACTAAAAGGTACGGTAACCTGGAGGGGACACCTTCGGTTCACTTATGTTTGTCGTGGCCACACATATGAATTCGTGGGAACGTCATATTACTTTTTGTCATTGTCACGAGATATTAATTCCTGAGAACGTCATATTAGGTCGTGGCCACAAGATCATTTTGTCCAGGTATTGTCGAGGTAACGACATCCTTATGTTTAATGCATAAACAAACCTGCGTGACCATAACCCAGGATTATCAGAGATAGGTTTATTAATATTTTTTATTTTGAGTTAAGAAATGATTAGATTAATTGTTATAGAAATTAATGCAATATTAAGTTATATATTAACAATAGGCAATGCTGTATATGCGAATGTCTGTGCGCGATGTAGACAGCATTCAAAAGTTTATCAAGAATAAATATTACATATAAGTACTTCAAATTAAATAGCCCTGCAAGAAACATTTTATGCATCCTAAAGTCTTATCCATTAATTGATCCTCTTTTTTTCTGTAATAAATTTATTATTCGTTTATATTCATTATGTCCCCCTTAATTTCGATCTCTTAACATTCCGAATCTAAATGAAATGCTGACATGCCATTAAAGCTTTGATTATGCTATATGGCTGGGATTTTAAATATATATATATATATATATATATATATATATATATATATATATATATATATATATTCATTTTTAGTCTAATTATAACCTATAGTGTTTCATTGTCGAGTGAATCATTCACGTTCCATTTGTAAATCGTATGGTCACACACGGGCATTAATACAATCATAAAGTCAAAACTTTATTGGCATAATTGTCGTTCAAAATATTTGCTAAATATATGCCAAATAGCATATATAAAGTTATTTAGGTTAAGCGATTCACAATAAAGAAAAAAGTAGATAGCTCTAAATCACTTATTATTTATTATTATTATAGGTTATTATTATTTCAATACCTGGTTAGGGCTATTTATTTTTAACGCCTGACAATTATGCCA